>NC_056730.1:791146394-791153894 GCF_019279795.1 Protopterus annectens
TCCTGCCAAGGTCAAAGACAAGATTTTAAAAGGGGAGTTTGTAGATATCTTTGATTTACTGGACAATGATGGAATTAAATGCATACTGGATGCACATAACATGTCTAACAAGGAGGTGATGGCAGCATTAGCTGCCATTGGGAAGAAGATGTTAGCCGGGACATAGGTCAGTAACTGGAATAATTGGTCTCTGAGTTTTCTGGTATTTATGGGCATGATCACTGAGAAGAATTCCACCCAAGCATTGCCTTTATTATCTTATTTTGAAGCCATAATGGAAGCCCACCATGTGAAAGGGGGTTTTGGTTGGTTGAATTTTGATTAGTTGTTCAGGAAGCTGAAAGCTCTTGATAGTTCCCTCAGGTGGGAGTCAAGGCATCCTGACATATGGCTCAGTGCCATGATAGAGAAGGAGGTGGCTATGTGCATTGATGGCAGGGCTGTTAATCCAAAGGATACAAGATTTTGCTGGGCATTCAATCATAGCAAATGCATCTGCCCCATTTGCAAATACATCCACTTGTGTTTGGAATGTGGGAAAGGTCATCCTGCTTCCAGGTGTTGGGGCTTGTTGCCTGGGGGCAGGTTGGCCTTTACTACTTCTCAGACAGACAGAGGGATTGGTATGGGGTGAAACACTTCCTTTCAGGCCAAGACACCTTTTCATGGACACAGATGGGTCCTTAGTAGGAGACCCAAAAGCATCACAGTGGGCTTATTCTCTCATTTTTCTAGATAGGTTATCCAACCTACTGTCAGATTATCCAGTTCATAGTGCAGCAGCTACCCTTCTCCACAGCCCCGTTAGATTTTATTTAGTTAACAATTTGTCGTCCATTAAAGAACATGAACACATTGCTGCTAGGCTGCTAATAGACAAAGAGTGATGAGCTGGTAGGATAACTGGCCCCTTTTTATCCCTTCCTTGTTTTTTGTTTAACATTTCCCCAATTGTCCTGGTCCCCAAGAAACAGGAAGGTGGGTTCAGGTTGATTCATCACTTGCCTCACCCGGTGTGTGTGTGTGTGTGTGTGTGTGTGTGTGTGTGTGTGTGTGTGTGTGTGTGTGTGTGTGGGGGGTTCAGTCAATTATTTTTATTGACACCAAACTGACCAAAGTGCCCTACTGTTCTTTAGATCGGAGGGGTCATCATGGGCTATACTGACCCCTGGCTCTGAAAGATGGATATCCAATCTGCTTTCTATCTTCTTCCTGTGAGACAAGAAGATCAGCTTATTTAGATTTTGCTCAATGAGAAGAAATTTTTTGACATGGTAATGCCTTTGATTAAAACAATTTTGCATAGCTTTACATTGATTCTGGCAAAAATGAGCCCCTGCCAGTCAGTGGTATACTACCTAGATGATTATTTGATGGTGTGTGAGGGTCAGGATGGTGTTTTGGAAGGTATGCCTATTTTCAAGCATCTCTGCACTGAGTTGGTGGTATCCTTGGTTAATGGTAAGTCAGAAGAACCAAGATGAGGCCTGACTTTTTTAGGTTTAGAATTCAACACCACTGATAACTCCTTCAAGCTTTCTCCACCTAAACTTCAACAAGTCTAGTAGTTACTTTGGAGATTCTTGGGTTTCAGCATAGTTTGAGTAGGAGACATCATGCAGTTACACTGTTTACTGAACTTTGCCTGTAGGGCAGTTTCTCCAGGCAGAACCTTCCTATGGTCCATATCTGACTATTTAAAAGGTAACAGACTGAAGCACTACCTGGTCCAGCTGACCAGACGTGTTAAGGATGACCTTCAATTGCGGTTCACATTCTTGATCCAGTTCAATAGAATTTCTTTTTGTTAGTCCGCTTGGACCACTGCCACCAGCCTTGAGCTTTTCACTGATATGGCTGTGAGGGGGGTCCAGTATAGGTGGTTATTTCATGGGAAGCTGGTTTGCTGAATGGTGGCCAGAAAGCTGGTCTGGGGAGAGGAGGGACATTATGTTTAAGAAATGTTTCCCATCTGGGTGGCAGTGTTAGCATGGAAGGTTAGATTATGTGACAATAAGATCATTTTTCACTCAGATAATATCGCAGTGGTTTTCATTCTCAAAAAAACATTCTTTCAGGTCAAGGTGGGTCCACTCAGTCATAAGGCTTTTAGTTTTGCTGAGTCTAGAGATGAATTTGTCATTTTTGTGTGCACATGTCTCTGGTCATCTTAATCCTATAGCTGACAGTTTCACCCAGTTTCAGCTTGCCAGGTTTTGCCTCTTGGCCAACCATCCAGACTCAAAGGGTACCCCAGTTCCTACAGGAGTCTGGCTAACTGGAGAAGAATAGCATTATTAGTTTTGGCAAATTCTTGGGCCAGCAATGCTAGGAAAGCTTATTCATCATCCCTCCAGGTTTTCAAGGCATTTTACAGGTCTTTGATCCCTGGTTCCAGGCCATGGGGAGTGCAGTTGTTTCTGTAATTTTAATGGTCAGGTCCACTGTGCTGGATTCACCTAAAACTCTCAGAGTACACCTTACAACTTTAAGATGGTTGGAGCATTTTTTTGGGGCCTTCAGGCTGTGTCAGGACATTGGGTTATGGGAGGATACTTAATGGCCTAGAGAACATGTGGGGATCTTTCCAGGATTCCCAAAAACCTATTGAGAGACAACTCCTTTCCCTTGTTATTCAAGGCATTTATAGGATCATGGAGGATTTTCACTTGTTTGTCTGTATAGCTGCTTTCTTCACATCTTTGTATGCAGGTACTTTCCTAGCCAATGAACTTCTCCTTTACCTTTGTTGGGAGAATCTTTTTATCCACAAGGGTTTGTTATGATTTGATTAAAGAAACTGAAGACTGATCAAGTTGGTTAAGGGCAGCAGGTGCAGCTGGACAAAACCAGTGGGCTAGCTACTTGTCCTGAGCATTGGATCAGTTTGCTATTTAATATTACTCTCTCAGAAAAAAAGGTCAGACTTGATGTTTGGGCCTTGGGCAGGCCTTTTAACCTATAAGAGATTAACACATTTCTTAGGTATGCCTTGGCAGGGAAAGGAATTCACCCATAAGGTTACTCCTCACATTCCTTTCAGATAGGTCATACCTTGGACTTAGGCATGGAAGGGCACTCTGTGCAGGTCATTCAAAGAATGGGATGGTGGGTTTATGATGCCTTTTTGTCATACAGCAGGCCTTAATTTTTATTTCAGTTGCAGAGAAGGAAGTCATTTGTCTCTTGGGCCATTCTTTTATTCAGAGAGAATCAATCTGAGCCTTGGCACAACTGGCTGGTAACTCAAGTTCCTTTGATAGTAATCAGTGGACAGGTCATACTTTTGGTTTCCCTTAATTGGCTTCAGTTTTGGGAAATCTGTCATAAGATTAGCATGGAAGAAGCCTTGCCCAGCACTGTAATAATTCACCTCAGGGGAAATTACCTGGGTCAAGCCCCTAAGAAGATACTGTTGACCAGAATCTTATCTGATATGGACCACTTGTGGCAGCTATATCTGAAGGTAGTTTTTGTCTACTTGCCATCATCCCTAGACTGTACTGGATAGGTTCTAGAAGTTCTAGTGCCATTGAGAGAGCCAGGCATTTTATCAACCACACAGTCAAGTAGGCTGCTAGCCAAACTGGTTTCCAGGTGACTGAGCATAGTGATATTGACAGACTAGAACCCAACTTCTATGTTTTGAACAATGTTTATTTGAATAATTTGGGTTTTGACTTGTTCAATTTTGAAATGGTTGTTGCAATTCATAATTTTTCAAAGTTTAACTTGTTTTATCATAACCCAGAATTTACTTAGTGGCTATTGATTTGGGGGCAACGGCATAGCATGATGGGTTGGAGGCAGCCTTAAAACTTCACCCCCCCTTATATCCCTCACTGTTCTTGCTCAATGGCCTTGGCTCTCATCAAGTGGGCCCAGATTTGACCAGTGGCCACATCAAGGGGTATGTGGCTGGTAAGTATGAGATAAATAGGTTTGCTACCAGGTCCAAGGTAGCTAAGAGTACACACCCAGTTTTCTCTGATGTGGCAGCTGGAACAGCCAGATTTACACCAACTGGCTTGAGGTGATGGTTTTATGGTATTTGTTGATATGTTGCACATGAATTATTTATAGCATCACTATTGGTTGCTCTTGACTGCTATATGATAAAAGGTCACAAAGTCAGTCTGTTGTCTGTTTTATAACTCGACTCAGTGACTAACAATGGCTTACCTCTGTAACAGTTCATTGTCCATGAGCAGTGAATCATCATCGTGGGGGTGAGTGTAGGCATGCACTCCCAATTTAAGTGAGTGCATCTGTTCCTGCCTGCCAGAATCCATCAGCAGGCACACTTACTCTTCCTCCCAACCCTCTATGCAGGGTCAGGTAGTAGCCTTACAGCTTCACCCCCTCCATTTGTGTTTCCCCCCTGTTCTTGTTCAGTGGCCTTGGCTCTCCTCAAGTGGACTCAAATTTGAGTGTTGGCAACATCAAGGGGTATGTGACTTGTAACTATAAGTTAAATGGATTTGCCACCAGGTCTGAGGTAGCTAGGAAAATGCACAAGGCTTTCTCTGAAGTACCAGCTGGAATAGGTGGGTTTGTGCCAACCAGCATGAAGTTATGGTTTGATGGTATTTGTTGAATTGTTGCATATGAAGTATGTAAGGCATCACTACTGGTTGTCCTTGACTTTTATATAATAAAAGGTTGCAAAGTCAGCCTGGTGTGTTTTATGACCAGCTCAGTGGGCAACATATGGTTGCTGAATCAAATTGGATACTTTATGGATGTTAAATTAGAGAATTCAGGGTATTAATAAATATGAAAATTATGATACATCCATTCGTAGATGTATATTTCAGACCTCTATCCTAAGATAAAGCATCATTTTCAGGTTAGATTAACCAATAGCTAGAGAGTGGTACCTGTGTGTCATAATTATTGATGAAATAAAGTCTGCATCATGCTTACCATTTGAAAAAAAAAACATGTATACATATATGGCAGTTTAAAAAAAATAGGAAACAGATACCCATTGGTTGCTGTACTCCTAATTTAAGCAAAAATAGTGCAGTTTTGAGATGTGTTAGGACTAAGGAGGAAACAATTTATACATAGAGTGGTTCAGATAATCTAGAAATTGGTAGCACATATAAAGGTGTAAGTAAATTGCTAAATAATAGACTAACCACTGAAAATCATAGATATTATATGCGGTAGGGCTAGAAAGAAAATGGAGAGGTTATAGATATTTATACCAAGTAATAATCTACATGTCATGATCTCTCTCTTTCTTTACTCCAATCAACGTTGACATAGTACAGTGCTTGGGAATATAGAATTATGCCCAAATAGTAAAGTATGCAAAGAAAAACAGAAAATAAAACAATGAAAGAATATCAAGAAAATAAGGGGTGATGAAGGATTTTTAGAGAGAGAGATGCCTGAGGACCCAGTGTTGCTTGCCATGGATTAGAGAAGACTCTGATGGGATACAGTTTCAGCTTTAAAGTATCTAAGTCTAAATTCAGTATACATAAGTCATCATTTTAAGCATTTCCAGAATGTTAAGGATGCAGAGATTTATTACAGAGCAGGGACTAGCAACAATAGTAAAAGAAGGAAAGGGTATAGTAAAGGGGTTATTAAGACCTTAAAAAGCTTACCAGTCAATAAGAATATGACTAGTGCACTGGTTAAGTTTTAAAGTATTACTAGATCAATACATGGGATAAAAGAATGTAGATTAAGTTATACTTACAGGACAAATTGAGCTCTCTGTGCCCCAGAGTTCTGATTTAATTTTATATTATGCCTGGGAATGCATGGCAGATGCTTTCATACTAGACAAGGGGCGCTAACACCTCTATTGTTTTCTAGCTCTTTAGCTAGGGGCATCGAGAATGTACATTCAAAACAAGTCACTTTTCAACATCCCATTAGTTGATGTAGCACTGAGGAGCTGTAACAGAAATGTGGTTATTCTTGTTGTGGAGGAACCCTTAGGCCCATCGTTGGCTGTCTGGACTGAAGAAAGACAAAATGTTAAAGACATCCTTTCATTCAGTGATAATAGGGAGACTGTAAATCTGAGTAATTGGAAGAAATAGGTCAGGAAGGCAGCAACGAAGGCCCTTGATTGTCAGGAATTTGACATGCCAAGAAAAAATGCTTTTGGATGGACTCAGAAGGGTTTTAAACAACCACCAAAAGACTCAAGATGTCAGGCAGAAACATTACATAGGTTATTTGCAAAGGCAGAGAAATGCTGATTTTGACTGGGGTCATTATCAGAGTGTGGAAGAACATTTTTTTTTGTTTTAAACACCTTTATTGAATTATCACTTGTGACATAGGCACAATTACATTTATATAAAAGTAATCAAACTGTATTAACAAGTTAAAATTAAGAAACATTATGCTTCACATATATTGCCATATATCATATAACCTAAGCAATATTACATAAATTATTCAATTCGTGGCCCTTTTTTAAACAACAAACATCTTTATTAAACCATAACTTACAACATAAGCAATCATACATTTATATAAATGAAAACAAACCCCACCGACACAATCATAGTTGCAAGCATTTTACATAACAAACCATACTGACACACTACCAGTTTAAAACATTATACATCACTTATAATCTATACAATCATTTTTAGTCAAACATTACATAGCTCATTTAAGTCCTGCCTTTTTTAACCTCATTCCTCCCCTATATGTATTGTTCCCAAAATTCCCATTTTTCCTATGTAGTTTGCTCCTACGTTTTTCTAAAGCTCTCAATTCAAGTTGTTTTATTTCTGTTACTATATTCACTACTTCTAATACAATTTGTTTAGATTTTGATTTCCATTTTCTAGTAATTGCTTTTCTGGTAGCCACCATGATTATATACAGCAAGGCCTTACCACGTCTATACAATTCTGATTGCGTATCATAGCTCAGAAAAATCATCTTCCTCATCACACCAATCTGCCCACCCAGCATCTCCGACAGTGCTGCCTGCAGGGAATCCTTAAAGTCCGCCACCTCACTGTACTCCCAAAAAATATGTTCCCAATTATCTCTTTCTTCCCTGTCACACCTCTAACATTTGCTGTCTACCTAAGGAAAAATTCTTTGGAGTCTACTTGGGGTGTAAAAATATCTATGCAAACATTTCGAAGCAAGGCATAATTAGTAGAGTATAGAATAACATTTTGAGACAGTTCTGAACACAGTAGATATGTCTTCCCTTGTTGAGGCAGCACTAGAAGAAATTGATTGTTTCATGTCCATCTCTGTAGAATAGACTACTATGGCAACTAATATATTTCATAGTGGCCAAGATCATAAGAATTCATAAGATCCAGCTAGAAATGCTAAGGAATCTGCATTTTGTTGCAGTGCTATTGTCAATGCTCCTTTCCAATGTTACATGGAAGTCAACAGAGTTGAGGAAAATATCTCTAAACTGGCTTGCAAAAAAGATAGTCCCTATTTTAAAAAAATGTGGACAGTAGGGTGTGACGCATTTATATGTAGAGATAT
>NC_056730.1:791156394-791163894 GCF_019279795.1 Protopterus annectens
TAATTTTCTCGAATGGTCATTTTCTCAGCAGAGGTAAGTGGGTCAGCATTAAGCATTATATTGGGGTTCAGGCACCTAGGCAGCGCAACACCCCCCTGTGAGACAGCTGGATGTGGACATATGGCAGGTTGGCAGTTTAGCTGCAGTGACAAATGCCTGCAGACAATTCCCTGTGGATTTGAGGAACCCCCTGCACCTTAACCACAGGTGGCAGACACAAACCCCCACAGTGATACACTCTGCACCCCCCTAGAAGCCACCATGTGTAACTGTCAGTGGAACATGTGCCTGGCATAGGATGCCAATTGGGCATGAAAGTGGTAGTGTGAAACCAATGTGCTGTAGGCAAAGCCTTTATTAACACAATATGTAAAGTGATGTGTGTAGTGCTTGGTGCATACTAAACCCAGATATAATCACAACTTGTAGAAATGTGCCACAGCACGGAGAAAATCCTGCACATCACTGTAGTCATACTTATGTTGCAAGATGTGTTTTAGGCGATGCTCTCTTACAACAATAGCTTTCCTACATGGTGTCACAGGCATCCCCCTCAAAAGACACTCCCATCGGTTATCTGTCAGGTTCTCTTCCTGTTGCAGAACAGACAGAAGGTCGGATAGCTGCACAGTAGGGCATCCCAGTAACACCTTCAGCCGACAATGCCATGCCTCCACCTAGTTATTAGTCTGTGGGAAGTCCATGTCAGAGACATCACACACATTCCAAAACTTCAAAGGGTAGGACAATGGCAGTCGTTGCTGTGCAGAGCAGCAGGCTGCATACTTGCGTGGTTAGCCTCACACACAGTGATGGTCCAGAAATACGCCAATAGGTTGTGCACAGTCTGGTAAAGTAGCCACAATGTCCATAAATGCAGGGACAACATCTTTCAGTGTTAAGAATGCCAATGCAATTAGCTTGGAGATGGCAGTTGTGAAAGCAGTGTCCGTACCATAGAGGGCCACAAGATGGTGATGCTGGATCTGGCTCCAAATGATCTGTGCAAAATGGAATAAGCACCCCTTCAGAATACTCTTAGGGAATGCCTTACGGCTGGCATGGATCGCTGCCTTCTCAAAATCAGTCATAATATACTGTGGAGCCAAGGTGCATCCCTGTTCTGTGGCCATACCCTTCAGTATCTCCCACATATTGTTGTATGCAGACTCTGACTTCCGTGTCATGAGACAGTACACCAGGGGGATGATCCTTGCTGAGGTGGGAGTGCCAATACATCCATGCAATGTATACAGCTAGTGACATATATCAGCCTGTGTGAGGAAGGTGCCATCCCCAAGAATGATGTCAGACCTGCACAGATCAGTCAGATTCTGTGATGTTGTAAGTAGAACCAAGGAATCAGACCCATCCATATCTGACCTTCTACGGAGGATAAAGCTGCCAGTATGGAATGGATACTGGCTGACATCAATATCCGTGAGTGTTACTGGAGGTGTGGTCATGGATGCCCGTGCCCTCTGCCATACCCTGGTTATGCTACAATGCAGGGTGGCACAGCAAGGCATCTCTTGTAGTACATTGTCATCCGCTGTGCCTAGGACACTCTGCATTACCAGGCTTGGCAAGTCATTGTCAGTTACTGCCCTCTGCCGCAGTTCTGCTCGCAGTGTAGCCACTTGGGCTATTGTTGCATCTGGGCCAGGCTGGTGTGGCAGTGATTTCAGAAGTTCTTCCCCTCATCCTGAGGAACAGTGATGGCATGACCTCTGCAGGCCTTTACTCTCCGCTTGATACATGACCAGCACCATTTTGGTTTTGCTTCACACTCCAAATAGTAGCAGTATCCCTCCACTACCAGCATTGGTTTTCCCTGTTGGCTGGGCACTGTGCTGTATCTGTTGCCAAGCTGACTGGGGCTATACAGGTACATAGATTCCATCATGGTAACACCACTTGTTGATGGCCTCTCAGTATCCATCATGGCCAGTGTAGCTGGGAACAGGATGTAGACAAGACCCTGGTACAAGTCACTGTCAGACGATAGAATAGTTGCTGTACACCACCTTGTGTTGTACCCTGTGAAGTAGCGCTGCCTGCCACAGTGGCCCTGTGCAGCTGTCTACACTCCACCTTGCTTTGACTGCCTGTTCTGCTGGGGTTTCACTATGTGCAGTTCACACAGCCATGGGGCTGACAAGTGCTTGTAGTCTGGTAGGCGTCTGCACAGCTTGCTTGCAACACAATTTCTACGTGTACTGCACAGGTCCCCTTTAACTCCCAGCTGTTGCTGCCGGCCAATCAGGGTGTGGGGCCTAGTCTCAGTTTCAGTGGCAGAGGTTACATAGGGAGGTTACTCTGTGTTGCACCCTTGTCTGCCTACATGGGCCTACATACTTGTGTACCCCAGCTGCAGCAACCAATGGATGGGTTTGGCAGCCCGCGCAATACACACATGCTGCTGTGGACTGGGTGGAGGGTTGCTACCCCTGCGTGACTGTGTTCCCCTACTACAATGTTTATTCCCTGCTGTTGGGTTGGTAGTCTGTGCTTGCCCGAGTTGGGATGTTCCCACCTGCCACTGCACTAGGGGGGCTCTGGCAGGACAGTTGCTGTCTGTTGCAGGCATGCCTCTCCATCACTTTGGGTTGGTCATGTATTAGAGCCATTCACAACAGTGGTACTCACAGAGACACTGTGTCCATCATGCTGTGACATGCTTGGTTGGTGTTACACCAACAGGTCTTGCGGTAGCATGTACTTTCTGAGGGGTATGAAGTCTGAAACACATCTGTCTGTTCCTCTATAGTGCTGGACGTCCACATGTGTGTGGTATTTGGGCTACCCATATTCTGCACAGCTCAGGGCTGTCTGTGCTGTTATATACTGTTAGGGTGTATTGGCAGGAAGGCTTCTGGTGTTCTTGCTGTTTGGGAAATGCGCATATACATACGCTCTGCTGCAGCTGCAGCTACTGTGGGTTTTACTATTTGCTTCCCCGGGAATGTTTACTGTGCGGGTTTGTGTGGACTTGTGGAGCACTACAGGTATGTTGCTGTTATTTTAGTGCTTGTGTACGTGCTAAATTTATTATTGTGCTTTGTGTGGAGCGCTAAAAGTATGCTGCTGTTATTTCCATTCTTTTGTTTTACATTGTTCTCAGCTTTGCACGACTGTTTCCACTGTTGGGTTGCAGCCCGAGTACCTGCTTTAGGGGTTGTCTCCATTTGCTTGTTTTCCCACTGACATGGATTCCCATGGCGTATCTCCCTTTTGGCCGCACCGCTGTACGGTCTAGCAGTGCTGCGGCCTTCTAGTTTCGGCGTTGTAGCTTGCGGGCATTCATCTTGCGATTTACATGCTGGAACCCATTATATTGTATATATGGGTGTTTAGGTTTGGGTTAGAACAAGGGCTAGTGAAGAGGATAATTTTAGTGTTGTACCTGTGTGTTATTGCACCCAAGCATCTTCTGTACTGGTACTATTAAGAAATAGAGTTTTCAGAAGGGAAGGTGCACTAGTGTTGAGGATAGGAGTAGGGTTAAACATAGGGTTACACTTAGCACTAATGACTAAGGTGGTACAGGGTGTGGTTTGAGCTTTTTGTCAGTATTTTTTATTTGTAGTTGTCAGGATTAGTTGATATCTTTATTTCTGAGGTATTCCCCTTATGTATTTTTGTAATTGGGATGAGTGATTATATTCATAATACATATATATCTGTTCGCTTATTTGAGTGTATATTATTATTATTGTTATTATTATTATTATTATTATTATTATTATTTGTATTATTATTGTTGTTGTTATTATCTGATTTAATGGTATAGGATGTTGGCAGAAAGACCTATAGACAGCATCTATAAATCTGAAATGGTACAAAGAATGTCTAATGGATAGCAATGAAAGCCATGTGTTTCAGAAGCAGACCTGTGTGCCTCTCAGTACTTGATCCATGTGCTGGTGTGCTGTAGAAAACAATGTGGCATTTAAGATACTTTCAGTTCACAGAGCATGTCAGCAACATACTATCAACTGTTATCTTGACTTTAGGTATTGAGGGTTGGCATTCATCACTGGAAAGCACAGACAACAATGGCTTGTTTATTCTTCAAGGCTGCTGAAGAAATAGAATTTCACCGAAGGTGGTGAGCAGAAAGGCACATGGCAAGTGAGCCTAAAGATCCATCAAGTATATGAAAGGTGCAAAGACAAGGTGGACAACCATAGATGCGCATAGCACATAGTTCATATGTTATAAAGGGATGGAGCCCCGAGGATGCATGGATGATGTCCAGCAACACACTATGGGCATTCAACACATGCACACTCTGCACCTGATATTGAGCAAGTGTGACTAGACTTGGTACATCACTGTACTTTATGTTTACAGCACACACAGCTATTAGTTCAGAATCTGTAATGCATCCTTTGTCCTTTATAATGTACACACACTCTTCACCTGATATTGAACAAGTGTGACTAGAGTTGGTATACCACTGCACTTTAAGTTTACAGTGCACACAGCTATTTGGTGAGAACATGTAATGTATCCTCTGAACTTAATCATCTGAGCAGCAGTTAATAATGGGACAGCCTGTGCTCACAACTCAGTCACACTATAACAGTTTTGTCATAGAGAACAACACATTGAAAGTGCCCAGCATTAGCAATTTCTGTATCCTCAAATGTAGTAACATTATTTATTTATTTATTTCCAGTTTGATTACTGGGGAAGTCCACTGAGCCCAGATAGCCTGTTTTCTTTGGAGGCCCGGGGAGAAAAGCTCCATGAAACAGATCACAGTAAAGATAGCTGTCCAATAAAAATAAAAGTACAAGTACAAATACATATCAAATAATACAAAACGTGAGCAATATTGCCCATAGTGGAAAAATATTGTGCAGATACATTTTAACAAATTCACACAGTTAAAGTCAAAAGTAAAAAAGCTATTTACAATATTTACAGAGTGTGAGAGATCATATGGGAATTATCTATAGAAGGTTATAGCCAGCTATAATGTGCTTGGGAACTCAAGAGAATACCCTCCCAGGGGCTTTTGTTAAATAGTTCTAGGCAGGGAGAATGGAGTTACATTTCCATTTGGAGGACAGGTAGGTGTAAAGCAGAGTTTTGAAGTTGTTTGCATTTGACATTGTCCTTAGTGTGGAAGGGAGAGAATCCCTTGTCTTACCTAAGGAGAAGTTGTCCAGCAGGACGTTTAGGTTTGTGGACAGTAATTAAGTTTTGGTGTTCAGATCTGAGAGTTCTATTTGAGGTGGATAGGGGAAGGATGTTTGAGAAGGACATTTGGTTGGATTAAATATTAGTCTATGTGCTGTAGTGAGCTGGAGGAAGTCCAGGTAATTTGTGAATTCTAACCAGTTGAGGGATTGGAGGGCAGCACAGTGATGAGTGGAATGTTTGGCTTTGGTGGCAAATTTAGAAATTTTGTTATAACAGCTTTCAGATTTGGAAGTGATGGAACAGGATAGGTTAGTTAGTAGTGGGGTGCCATACAGAAGGGAGGGAAGGAGGTAAGAGGAGGCCAGAGTATGCCTGGTAGAAGTAGAGAGGAAGTGGTTGTTCCTGTATAGCATACCTAGTTTTTGGTGGGTTTTCTTTATATTTTGCTGAATATGGATGTCGAACTTGAGGTGTTCGTCTATAGTTACACCAAGTAGTTTGGCAAAGGGAACAACTTTGATCGGAGAGTTGCTTTGGCTAAGGACTTAAAAGGAATTATTATCAAAAGAGAAAGATTTTGAGGGTGTGAATAGTAGTATTTTAGATTTATTAACATTGAGAGAAAGGTGATTTTGGTATATCCAGATCTCAGTAGTTTAGAAGAAAGTCTGAGTTTTAGATAGGAGTTCAGGAAGGTTAGAGGCAGAGCAGAGAAGTGTAGAGTCATCTGTATATTGTGTGACTCTGGCATTAGAAATAGCAGAGTGAAAGTTATTGATAAAGATATTAAACAGCATTGGTATGAGGATGGACCCCTGTGGTACTCCAGTAGGGGTGGGTAAGAAAGATGAGGTGCCCTTTTTCCATTTCACACCCTGAGATCTATCTGACAGATAGTTTGAGAACCAGGAAAGAGTGTTTTGGGAGAGATTTAGGTTTGAGAGATGACTTAGAAGGTGCTTATGGGAAACAGTATCAAATGCTTTAGAGGGATCTAGGAGCACTGTGGATACTAAGTTCCCAGAATCTTGGGCTTGATTGACAGTTTCTAAGAATGAGACTAGAGCTATTATGGTGCTATGTCCTGGTCAGAAGCCATGTTGGGTAGGGGTAAGATGTTGGTTTTTAGTCAGAAAAGGCATTAGTTGGAGGTGGTTGCATTTTTCTAGGATTTTGGAGATTGGAGAGAGAAGAGCTATAGGGTGGAAGTTTGAAATGTTAGTGTTTTTGCCTCCCTTGTGGAGAGGAAGAATAAAGATGGAATGCCAGAGTTTAGGGACATAGGATTCCTTTATGGCTCTATTAATTAGGATACTAATTGGGAGAACTACACCATCGGCAGCAGACTTGAGAAAGGAAAAGGGGATGTTGTCAGGTGCATTGGAGCATGGTTTAAGTTTGTATAGAAGTCTTTTTATGTTGTTAGTGGAGGCAGGTTTAAGCTCAAACATAGGGGGGGAAATTATTTGGGGACTTAGATGAGGTGGAATGTAGGAGAGATGGGTCGTTGTTGGGAAAATTTTTCATTAGGTCGGATATTGACCCTATAAAGAAATAGTTGAACAGTAGAACAGTGAGGCTAATTCAAGGTCAGATTTATTTGGGTCCAGACAGGGGTTATGTTTGGAGCCTGGGTTGAGAAGTGAGTTTATGGAGTTCCAAAAAAGCCTAGAGTTTTGGGGATGGTTGAACTGGAGCTTAGTGTAGTATGATTTTTTGTCTTTGAAGATTTTTTTTTTTTTGCAAAGTTGTGGAGCTGTCTATATTGGAGAAGGGTTTTGGGAAGTTTATTCTTTTGGTAAAGCTTCCAGGGTTTGTATCTTTGATGCATAATTTGCTTTGTTTCTTTGGTTAGCCAAGGGGCAGTTATAGTTTTTATTCTTTTTTTTCTTGGTGGAGCTAGGGAGCCAAGGGGCAGTTATAGTTTTTATTCTTTTTTTCCTTGGTGGAGCTGGGGAATTTAGAGTGCCTAGGAAAGTAGAATTAAAGTGGTCTATGGTTTTATTGAGTGGAAGGGTTTTTAGAATGTTCCAATTCATCTGTTTGAGATAGTTAGAGAAGGTTTTTGGGTCAAATTTACTAAGGTTGCGGGTCTGAATATATTGATGATGGTGTGGATGGGAGGTGGTTGCACGGTAAATGAAATCTGGGAGGTGGTCACTAATAGAGTCAGGGTTGGTGCCAGAGTTGATAATTTTATTTGGATGGGTGACTAAGATCCAGTCAAGAGTGGATCCAGGGGGATTTGTTTTATTGGGTCTGGTGATGGAGTGGGTTATTTGAGTAAAGTTAAAGAGGTTAATGGACAGGGAGGGTATGGGACTGTTGATTTTATTCTAGTTGATG
>NC_056730.1:791168894-791316394 GCF_019279795.1 Protopterus annectens
AAACTTAGATTCTTCATCCTAAACAATACTAAAATGAAACACAATATTTCAAAATAATTTCATCCAACAACCAGCTCCTGATCTAAGACCAGGCAACATAGACAGCTGCCTATCGACATAGACAGTTGCTGGGGGGGTGGGCAGCTTTACTATAAAAATAATAATAAAAAATGTTCGGTAAAACAACCCCAGCATTAGGACCTCAAGGGAGCATATATTTCCATAAACAACACAGGCATTAGGACCTCAAGGGATAAATTACTTGTGACTTCTGTAAGCCTCAAAAACCTCAGCATTATATGCTAACATCAGACTCACTAGTAATAATCTATGGGCTATTTAACAAGATCCATGGGAGAGATACAGAGCAACAGGATCCACCTTAATGGATATGCAGAACATATCTGTTCCAGTGAGTACACAGCTGCTCTTTTCTTTAGAGCAGGTGTGTGTGGATAAAATGCCCCACTTAAGGGCACTGACTAGTTCAAAGTTAAATCCTGAACCTTAATAATTAAGGGGAGACAAGTACCTTAAATCCCCACAGCAACTGTCGGGTCTCCTTTAACTTTATTTACTTGTTTTTATTTTTTTTTATTGTTTTGCTTTTGTTAATCAATGAGGATTACACTCTGTCAATGTCAGTCATAGAGTTTTAAAGCTATGCTTTTCAGTGTCAGTGATGTAGTAGGTAGGACACATACTTTGGGTGCAGAAGGTTGTGATTTATCTTCCCACAACAGGTTGATTGATTGCTGACACCACTGTACAGCATAAGGAGGATGTGGATGCTGCACTTCTAAATGTCTTCATTTGGATGAGATACCTAATAACTATGAACCTATTGTCAGTTAGCCAGCAATTCCTATTGCAATATTACCAGCACACCAGTTTTTTTGTTTTTTTAATGTAACATGAGCAATTTTTTCTTCAAGGGCAGCGGGCACTGAATTTGTAGACAAAATACTGAAATGCAAAGTAGTTTGCCAGCATCAATCTCTTCATTAGCTGCAGTTCTATTTAATATGGAAATAATCAGAAGACTTTTACTTCTGCAGAAATTGTGCATATTGACTGATATTGGTGGATTGTAATGGCAGACGTTTGAGTGGCCTTTTATGGTTAAAATGTTCTGAACTGGGTAGTTCTTTCATTATTGGTTCATACATTTTGTTTCATTCCTTACAGGACATTGTTAAAAACTACAAATTTAAAGCACATTATAACAAGTGGTGCTGTATTATATAAGGAATATCATTTAATACAATCAGGAAGGTGAATCAAAGAACACATGCATATATACATGGTCCTGGAACTGTGTGCAAGGAGTCCATGGTTAGAAAACAGCCCAAAGATAAACTTATTCCAGCACTGAGCCTGGTGTATTTTCTATGAATGTGATGTTCAGTGCAGTTTCAATGAATGTGAGTTTAAGGGGCAAAGAAGTTTACTGTTGTTCATGCTAGGTCTGTTTTCATTGTGAGACTGTATTGTTGTGTTTAGCAAATGGCTATCAGCATTTGTGCTGTAAAGTTTGAAATAAAAGTTTTAAAATAAATCTATATATTTGTAATCAATTAAAGGAGAAAATAATATCCACACTGACAAGTCTGAACAGTGTTCAGGGTAACTTGTTGAAATAGCCAAGCAATGGGATACTGGAATGTCTACTTCTGATCCATTATCCTGACTACAGCCCCATTTGACCCTGATCTGGCTCTGCCAGTAACACAAAAATTAAAAACCTAATCCAGACAAAACGTTTGATGTGACCTAATTGACAATAACCTCAAATTTGCCAGTAAAAAACACACCAAAAACGCAGGTCCATGTATAAAATAAAACACTACCTGACAGACAATGCAAGACAGACACTAGCATTTACCTATCTTCTTCTGCTCTCACTATATGTTTCACCTATTCCTACAAACTAAAAACTACACTTAAAGCTAATCTCTCTGTCTGTTACAATAAAGTAGCCAAATTAATTGTCAACTTTACGTATACTTTTCATCACTTCACAGCCATTTAACAATTAAACTAGATTAAGCTACCCAGCTATCTAACATGCTTACAACCTATTACTGCACATAATCATACACATGCAGCAGAAAAATGCCCAGCACTAAAAGACACCCTGTAGCACTATTTACCCCTTTGAGACCTTCACTCATCTAATAAAATCTTAATAATCACAACACAGTCTAATAGCTCAGCAAGCAATTTACTATACTCCAGTTTTGTATCTTTACTCTGGAACACCATCCCATGCCACGGTGGTACGGCGGTAGTGTTGTTACCTCACAGCAAGAGGTTCTCCCATTCAATTCTTGGCTTGGCTTGGGAGTGCCTTCTGTGTGGAGTCTGCATGTCCTCCCTGCGTTGCGTAGCGTTCAAAAGACATGCTTGCGTAAATGGGCGTGCCTTTGTTGAAGTTTGGGCGTCGAGCTGGCACCTTGGCGTTTCGTAAAAATCTGCTGCCAATCATTAGCGGACCGGAGTTCCACTGTGGCAACCCCTTACCGGGAAAGAGCCGAAAGACAAACAACAACAACTCTGGAACACCATCCCAACATACCTAAAACAGAGCAAGAAACTTTCCATCTTTAAGCCCTTACTAAAGTAACATCTGAGCCACATATGGTTGTTCACTTGCTCTTCACCTATGTAACCCTGTTTTTTTTACTTCTCATACCCCTATCCCTTTTTTAACCACTATCCCCTTCTAGACTGCAAACATTTCTACTCCTCATCAATTACCTTTCTATCTTAACTTTCACTTTGCTTCTTACCTTCCCACTTTTTTCATCCTCTCCAAATACTCTCCACTCATTTTATAATTAGGTTCTGTGTCAGTATGTATCCTAGTATACTAACCCAACTATCATAGACTCATCAGCTATACCATGTCTTTCTCTGTCTTATAGCTTTAACTATTAACTACCTTCTGACTAGTTTCAAGCTGCTTACTTCAGTTGTATTTATTCTTAACATCTATATGGTTACCTGTCTTATCTATGTCTTATAAACCATATTTAAAATCTGCTTGTCACATATATTTCATGTGAACTGTTTGCATATTAAATGTATTATACTTGGAATTTGATTTAATGACATTTATAATGTCACCTCAGAAGATATACTACTTTTATCTTTGTATAATGTCACTAGTACAGAACAGTTACCTATTTTTATCTAGTGTCTTAAGAAGTATCTGTGAAATGTATCTTTATAAAATATTTATTTTGTGATGAGTATCTTAAATGTATCTGCTGGAGCCTTCCTCCTCAGGCCTCAGTTGAAAATGAGTTTTGCCAAGTTGGACTTTTCTGGTCAAAAAAGACAAATAAAACAAATAAATTTAGACACTAAGTAGAACAATGTAATTAAGATGATGTTGTCCCTGTACAGAACCAAGCTATTAAGACATCTTTTCCCATCAATGATCTCAGGTAACAGTTATTTACAGCCAGTGATTAAAACTACCTTTGTTAGGATGATTTGGAATGTTAGTCATACAACTAGAAAAGCAGTTTTTACTACAGGAAACATTAAAAGTAAGAAGCTGTAAAGGATTTGCATTTAAGACATCATTTTGGCTACAGTAGCTACAGTAGCAGTTTACAGACATATATTTTACTGCAGAACTGTGTTCCATAAAGCTATGAGTTATAAGTTTTCCTAGATTCGTGCAACTGTTACATAAAGCATTCATTACATCCCTCAGTAATCCCTCAGTATAAGGCTTTTGACATCAAAGACACTCCCTCCACAGATTTCATGTTCAGATCACTCAATATAGTGATACTGGGTGTCATCTCAGCTAAAAGTCATTCTAGAATATTTGTCATAATACATATTATTTTTTCCTCTACTGACAAATCTGAGTTATCTGCTAAATCTGAAAGCATTATTCTGTATGTTATCACTTTTCTTTATGCCAGTAATCCCCACTTTTCACATGTGTACTTACCATTCTGAGTAGAATCTTGGTACAAAGAGACAGCAATATTAGATACATGAGCCATACTTATTTATGTGTTAGTGACTCATCTCTTATATGTTCAGGATATCATCCAGTTTTATTTTTCATGTTTCACATGCTTATTTAAGGATACCAGATCTGATCATTTTCTGCAGGGTTCATTTTTTTGGTCTTGAAGTCAGTAATGTATTTGGTCCCTTTCTTTTTCTTAACAAATGTTACCAGAAGTGTAGATGCAATAAGAAGATGAAATGGAATATGCCCTGAAGGAAGTTTTCGGCATCATAGGTTCATAGGTTCATAGGCTCATATTATGCTAATGACCACTTGGGCCTTTATAAATCTAGCCAAGCACCCTAAATGTAGCCCACTAGTTTATGTGCATTAGAGGTTATAAGTAGTACATATAAGGTAGAGCAAGATTTACAGGCTGCCTCTGCCCATTAGAGACATGGGAGGTAGATCCAAGGTCTATTTCTCATTTCCCATCCGCAGGTCAGGTTTTTCTTGAACATGGTTAAGGAAAAGCTCTGCTTCACATGGATAGGAAACCTGTTTCAGAGGAGGTGAATTCTCTGAGACATGCACATGTTCCTCCAATGTGCCCTATTTATGTCGAAAGCAATGTTTAAATACATAGATCGAGTAATTATGATGCTACTCATTCTTCAGATATGCAAAAGGACGATCAGAATGGGATTCAAGGATGCCTTGTTTGTCAGGCATAGATCTCCTATTAATAGTCTGTAGGAAACAGAACATAGAGGTAGGGCTTTCAGGTGATCTGCATAGCTTGTGCTGTTTATGCAGTTTTTTCTGGTTTTTTTTTTTTTTTTTTGTGTGGAACCTCTGTGGAAGTTCCAGTTGTTCCATGTGCCTGACCACGCACATACCAAAAGGGGGTATCATCTCAATGATGGGCCTTATGAGCACTGAATATAGCAGATTGGAGACTTATTTGGACCTGCTTATAGATTTCCTTGCTATCTTAGGTACAGTTGGTCAAAAGCAAGGTCACTATCTACACCTATCTCCAAATCTCATGACTACTGGTTCTACTGTTAGGGGTGTACTTTTGATCAGGAAACTTTCTAGAGTGGCTGACTTCTCAAAGAGTACTAATATGCATTTCCTAGTACTGAGTTTTAAGTCATGGCTTTGGCACTAGTCATTTGTCTGTGTTAGTGATTCATGTAAGATGTTAGTGTCTTGAGGGATTCTGCAAACTTGGTCAGCTTTTGACTCTTGACATTGGACTTGACTTCTAAGAAGTACATTCCAAAAAGGAGGAGACCCACACAAAGATCTGAGGGACTCCACTAGAGACTGATCTCTTTGTGGAGGTGGTTCCCTCAGTCATAATTCCTGGGTCCTGTCTGAGAACCAGCTGGTTATCCAGTGAGTAACGCAGAAGATTATGCTGTATCTGTGAGTTTGTTTTCATTGCCTTAGTGGGGTATTGTATAAAATGCCTTACTGAGGCAAAGGTAGTCAGTATGCACCACTTTGCCCTCATCACTTGCCTTTGTGACCTTCTCTAAAATGTCCACTAGGTTGTGTAGCCATGATCTGCCCTCAAAGAAGCCAAACTGGGATGGATCCAGTGTTTGAAGGTTTATGATGTCCCTATTAATCATTTGCCTGATAATTCTTTCTATGGCCTTTCAAATGAGGCTAGTCAAAGTTATGGGTCTGTTGTTACTGGGGTCCATTGATGGACTGCTGTTATTCAGAGGGATGACCTTTCCTGTTCTACATTTGAGTGGAACAAAGCCTGTCTGGAAACTACAAATAGACATGACTCCAGTGGTTCTGATAGGTCATTTTTCAGGTTATTTAGGAGACATCATGGGATATTATCAAGGCCTATTGATGCATTGTTTTTGGCCTTAAAGATGGCATTTAGGATCTCCTTGCTAATCATAGCTGAAGATAAATGTTTGATTGTCTTTCCTGCGAAGCAACTGGGGGGAGTAAAACTGGAAACAAATCTGGCAGAGAACAGATTTGCTGCATCTTCAGGCTCCATGTAGGTGGTTCCATTTACAATCAGTTCTGCAAACTCCTGTGTGCTGTCTTTCAGGTACCGGACATAGCTAAAGAAAGGTTATCCTTTACTGCAAGGCTATCTTTACCTCAAATTTGTCTTTAATAGACTTAATTTGCCCTCTTAATTGTTTGTTTAGATTGATGAGATTGTTTTTATCATGCTGGGCATAGCCCTTCCTAATCTTGGCTATGATCTCTTTTTTTTCTTTTGATGTACAACCTATTTGCTTTTCAATTCCACTAGGTTGGTTTGTTTTTTGAGGTAGTTCTGGATTTATTTCTGGTAGGCATAGCTGTCTCAATGCATTATTTGACTTGATCTTACATAGTTTCTCTGAACAATTGCACGTTAGCAACTGTGTTCTCCTTCAGTTTGAGGTGGGGCTTAAAATTTTAATGAGTTATCACTTAGTAGTAGGAAGTTTGCCTAGACAGCCTTGTGGTCTGATCTTGCCAGAGAACACTATACTAGGGTATATAGCATTTTCCCATGTTTGTGAGTACCAAGTCAGTAATGTTTGCACCGCTAGTGGAAGTATGCACTATCTGATCCAAGATGTTTCTATTTACGAAGTCCAGAAATCTCTCATCTTGTATATTTTTAGTTATGTAAGTATCCCATTTTATAATGAGGTAGTTGTTACCCATGAATATGTCATTAGATTGAATGGTAAGATCCTCTATTAATTCCAAGTTTGAAAGCAAAAAAGAAGAATCCCAGGAGGATGAAGTTTGTTGGTCACAAAAACACGTAGAAAAGCAAAAAAGAGACTAAACTGGAACAAACACAGCAACAGGGTATTAAATAAAATAAAATACGTTTATTCAGATCATAAGCACTTTCACATCCTTACAAAGATATTTTATCAGACATTAAAGACAGTAATTAATCAATTCACATTTAATTAGGTAATGTCGATTCACATCACAATTTCATAAAATTGAACTATCCAATCAAATGCAAAGTTCACAAATAACTTAAAACCATTAAAAACTGTTGAGTATGTAATTCATAATAAACGCCAGACTAACTAAATAAGACATGAATATATAAACTAATTCTGAATATAACTATGCATCCCATATACTGTGGCTCTTGCCACCCCCATAGTGCCTTTTTTAGGCAAGGCTCAAAAGACAAACCCACCTCCATAGGTATCACAAGGGATAAGAAACTAAGAGTAATGCTACTCAACACCAGAAGTCTAAACCTCAAGATGCACACACTCAAAACTCTCCTTAGCATGGAGAACATTGATATCTGTGCAGTAACAGAAACCTGGTTCAAGGCTCCCGAGAGCACCCCAGCACTACCAAGTTATACCTCATACCATATTTTTTGGCCCCAAAACTTGGACCAAACCACAAAAGGAGGGGGAGAATCAATATTCATCAAAGATACCCACACCTCCAGGTTGGTGGCACAGCACGAAGCATCAGAGACTATCCATGTGCAACTAACAGTGGGTAAAACTGCCTTCCAGTTTATAGCCTGCTACAGACCACCCTCCCAAACCCAGGAACCCCACTCGGCCTTCCTGAGAACACTGGAAAATATGAAGGTCTCTCCAAACACCATTATATTGGGCGACTTCAACTACCATAACATAGACTGGGAGCATTACTCTAGCTCCAACACTCTAGCCCAAAGGTTCCTAGAATTTATAAACTCAAATGTTATGGAACAACTTGCTGCCACTCCCACAAGAGGGGAAAACATACTGGACCTGATCATCACCAACATGGGGACTCTATACTCCACACCAGAAGTGTATCCCTCACTGGTAAGATCAGACCATAAACTAATCTCACGAGATAGTCACATCACGACCCCAGCCCCTGCCCAGAAAACCACAGTGAAAAACTTCTCTAAAGCAAATTTCAAACTCCTCAAAACTGAAGTAAAATCCTTCAAAGCCCCCGGGCCTGTGGAAAATACGGCCCAGACCACAGAATCCTTTATAAGTGCATTCTATGAACACCGTCAGGAATGCATGGATCATGCAATCCCAAATAAAACCAAGACCGAATCCTCCAAAGTTAGTCGTCCTGTCTGGTGGACCCCAGCCATAAACAAACTATACAATAAAAGGAGGAAGCTACTACATGATAGAGCAAAATCCCAAAAAGGGAAGGCATCTCTGATCAGTATTAGCAAAAAACTACAGGCACTCATAAAATCGTCTAAGGCCAGCTTCGAGAGAAAAATTGCACATGACACTAAAGATAATCACAATGTTTTCTTTAGTTATGTTAGGAACCTGGGTGGGAATTCCCAGATATGCTCAGAATTAGTGCAAAATGACAAAAAATACACCGAACCCACAGACATTGCCAACATCCTAGCTGACAGGTTCAACGCAAACTTCTCCCCCCCTTCCCCACCAAAAGGGCAAATATCTATCCCAGCAGAGTGTTGCCCCCCTGACATCTCAGATGCTCAGGTAAGAGCCGCCCTCTCCAAAGCAAAAATCACAGCATCAATGGGACCAGATGGTGTCCCGGGCTGCGTCCTACATGAACTCCAAGAATAACTATACCCAAGCATAAAACTACTGTTCAATCTCAGCCTTACTACAGGATATGTACCCAAAGAGTGGTGTACAAAGACAGTGGTCCCTCTCCACAAAGGTGGTGCCTCAACGGATCCTGGAAACTATCGTCCCATAAGCCTGACTAGCTTGGTCTGCAAAGCTATGGAAAGGATCATCATGGACCTCATAAATAAAGATATTGGGGACCTACAGACACTGGATCCTACCCAGTTCAGCTTTGTTAAGCCTGGTTGATTTCTTTGAAACAGTCACCAAGGCCATTGACGAGGAAAAGGTGGTCCACACAGCCTACCTGGACCTTGCAAAAGCCTTCGATACAATACCCCACTCGAGCATTATAGATAAGCTCACCAGCTAAATATAAACCCCTATGTCACTAGATGGGTTGCAAACTGGCTCAAGGACAAAACCCACATGGTTAGAATTGCTGGAGCCATGTCAGACTCCAAACCAGTTACAAGTGGCATCCCATAAGGCTCAGTCCTGGGACCTCTCTTGTTCGGTATATATTTCTCGGAGGTACAGGCTAACACGGAATGACTGTGGCTGACCAAGTTCGCAGATGACTGTAAACTGGGTGCCATAATTGACTCTCCAGCTGACACAAGCATCCTACAAAAGGGCCTCATAGAAACAGACAACTGGTGCCAGAGCCATGGCCTCAAGCTAAATGCCAAAAAGTGTATAGTCATCCCCTTTGGCAAAAACAAAGTGCCCACAAATTACCACATAGGTGGTAATCCATTAAGTACGGAAAAAGTAATTAGGGACCTGGGGAGCCAAGTTGATAGCAATCTCTCATTTGACAACCATGTGGCAAAAGTGGTTAGAAAAACATTTTATATAGCCCACCATAAAAATGCACTGAAATCCAGACTGAAAAGTTGAATAATTTGCTTCTGGCTACCTTAATTGACATTCAAGGATCCTTAAAGACTTTGTTGGCTAGATCTAATGGATCAGACAATGTAATTCAAGTTTCTAGCCCCGTAGGGTTTGAACAGGAACTAGAGACTGTGATTGATTTGGGTAGTCCCGCCCAGAATCGTGATGTACAGCACGAACGTGAAGCAAAGAGACGTTTGCCTTTTTCCGCTCGTGAAAACAAACAAGTGGGCTGCCAGCATTTATTAAATCAAAGAGAAAACCCTTTTCATTCATCACGAAAATGTTTTGCGCAATTTAACCAGGAAATATCTAGTGGTCAACAAGAAAATTTAACAAAATTATTGAAAAGGTACAGATCATTACATTTGGAGAACTGTTACTTTACTTATTGTATTGAACTCGGCATAGTGCCGAAAGGTCTAAGATTCTTTAAATGTCCAAACGGTGTTAGTTTGGGCAGTGCCATGTTTAATACTTTAGTTTCATTTTTCAATGATGCTGGTTTAAGTTTTTTAAAATTATTAATAGAAAATAACAAGCAAAAAATGGGACATTTAAGAAATGAAATTATTGATATTGAAAAACAGTTAAGGGAGATCTCCACTGAAGAAAATTATCGGACATTTTTTCAGAGTGTTTCTAAAGAGGTGCAACAACATTCTGTTGAAGTAACGAACAGAAAACAACAGAAATTAAATCATGATATTACTGTTTATAAAAATAAGAAAGCATATGATAACTTTGCTTTGAATGTGCGCGCTTTGAATGCGCATGACAATAATTATAAGAGACAAACAGCTTTTACTTTTGAAGAGCGTGTTAATAGTGAAACAGCTTCTGTTTCAGTTGCGGATAGTAATGCTGCTATGGCTTCTTGCCTTAAAAGGGATGAAAATGTTGAATGTTTAATGTCTGATATGGTGCAAGGGAATGCAATGTTTGACAATGGTCAAGTTAATACTGTTTTGGAAAATGAACGAACAAGCAGTAGTAATGATGAAGGTGCTCGCAGTAAAAGTAAAGAAAATAATGGTAGTAATAGTTTTAACAGCACAAGTAAGGAGTTTCTTTCTAATAAAAAACTTCTGGGCAATAAGCATGGTAACAACAGTAAAAGCACAGTTTTAACCCGCAGAAGGACTTTTTTGGGGTCAAATTCATCAGAGGACGAAATTTAATGGAAACTAGTGATTGTTTTAATGTAATAAATTTAACTAAGCATTCATTCAGTGATAGTGAGATGAATGTTTTGAAGTATGGTTTGAATTTTGTACCATGCAATAGGGCTAGCTATAGTAGAACAATTGTAGACATAAAAAAATATACAAGAAAGTTAAATTTAACATATTTAATGCATGATTTACCATCTACTAATCGTGGTTTAATTAAACCATCTTGCTATACCCCAAAATTACACCATACAATAAAAGTATTTGAGGAACTATGCATTGTTGATATTGGCAAATTGTTTAATACTAAAAACTATTTTAAGGACAATTTAACTAGACTGGAAAGGAAAGCGTTGGAGAACCTTAGAAGTTTAACAGGACAATATAGATTTATGAAAAGTGATAAAGGCTCCAATATTGTTATTATGGAGCAGGAAATCTACTATGTAAACATGTTAAACATTCTGGAGAATTTAAATGAATATAAAAAGGTAACATTAACTGACATTTATAAATCATTTCACTTCATTAATTATCATCTTTATGAAGCATTAATGTCAGGGGATATCAATATTGAATTGTACAATTTTTGTGTAGTTGAGCACCCCAAAATAGGGGTTATCTTTGGAATACCCAAGACACATAAACAGTTGGTTAATCCTCCTTTTCGTCCGATAGTTTCTGCACCTCACTCTATCACTGAGGGAATTTCATTGGTGTTAGATGCTATTTTGGGGCCACTATTAACTGATTGTTCATCCTATGTCAGGGACTCCTGGCATTTCTTAGAGAAGCTTAGGAATTTTCAAGAAAGTGGGATTTTTGATCCGAAGAAACACATTATTTTCACACTGGATGTTGTGTCATTGTACACATGTATTCCTCATGATGAAGGTGTAGAAGCTGTACGTTGCTATTTATTAAAGAGAAATGTTCTTTCCAGTAATGCAATATCGACCATTTGTAATTTGTTGGAAATTATATTAGAAAATAATTTCTTTTTGTTTAAAAATCAATATTTCCAACAGATTAGAGGTGTTGCTATGGGCTCCCCAGCTGCACCAGCTTATGCCAATACTGTAATGGCATGGTGGGAAACTGAATATATACCCCTGTTAAGTAAAAAATTTAACATTGTATTTTATTCCAGATTTATCGATGATTTAATTTTTATGATTGAAGGTGACGATCATATAGTGGATGACTTTTTTGACAACATTAATTCTTTGTCTAGTTATTTGAAATTCACTAAAGGCAATAGTGGTTTAACTACTAATTTTCTAGATGTTTGTTTTTGGTGGGATCAGGTTGAAAACCGATTTCACAGCAAGATTTTTTGAAAACAAACATTTACAAATGGTTATTTACACTATCAAAGTAGTCACCCAAAACATGTTATTAAAAACATACCCAGAGGCCAGTTCATTAGAGCTAGCCGGATGACTAGTAAAAAAGATGATTTGATACAGGAATTTGTTTTTATTGCCTCTCTTTTTATGAACAGGGGATATGATGAGATTTCAGTGATAGAAAGTGGAAATTAAATTTTTGATAAACATCTAACACATTATCCAGCTATCCTAAACAAATCAAATACTGATATGGTTTATCACAATTTAAGTCCCAGTAGTGTTGAGGCTGAATTAGTATGTTCCTTGGAAATGAATACTGACAGTAGTCGCATTAAATCTACTTTAGAAAAGAATTGGAGAATTATTCAGGGAAATCAAGATATAGCTGAAGTGATTGGTAAAAAACCCAATTTTATTTTTCATAATAATTATAATATAAAAAAGTTGCTTGAATGTGATAGTACTATCACTAATATGGTTAACACTGCTAAAAAAGGTATGTTCTGTTGTTATAACTGTAAAATCTGTAGATATATCTCGACAGGTTCATTTATTTCTGTCATTACTGCAGATAAAACTTTGGAGGTTCCTGGACATATTACATGTAATACATCTGGTGTAGTTTATATTGCCCTGTGCACTGCGTGTCCTGCTTTCTATGTGGGCATGACGACCAGAAGTTTGGGGACACGCATTAAAGAGCATATATATAACATAAAAAGTGAAGATCATAATAGTGCTTTGTTTAAACATTCTATTATTTGTTCAAATTTCAAAAAATTTGTTTTTTCAGTTGTAGAGGTTTGCAAACAAGATATGAGGGACGGGGATTTTAAAAATTACCTGGAACAAAGGGAGACATTATGGCAGATCAAGTTAATGTCAGATAAACCGCCAGGTTTAAATGAAACAATTTTGTTTGGATTTCAGTGCATTTTTATGGTTGGTTTCTTCTGCCTTTTGCCATCACCTTGTTTATTTGTTTTTGGGCTATTTCTCTACTTTAATCATTTTATATAGCCCACCTAATCATGAAAGGATTCACATCTAGATCAGGGGAGGTCATCGTGCCTCTTTAATCATCCCTCATCAGGCCCATAATTGAGTACAATGCCCCTTTTGGGATGTACCTTACCAGACACCTGCAGCAACTGGAAAGACCCCAAAAGTACCTCACCAAGAGGATCAAAGGGCTCAAACAGATGCCGTATGCTGCCCGGTTAAAGAAACTCCAGCTCTACTCAGTGGCATACCGCCTGCTCAGAGGTGATCTGTGCCTGACGTATAAAGCCATGTCCAACCCGGAATTAATGGACATGCTGCACCTCAGAAAATCCAAATCCCATCGAGCTACATGCTCGAGAGACTTGAACCTCAACACTGAAATAAATAGGACATGCTGGAGGGACAGATTCATAACCCAGAGGCTCCCTTTACTCTGGAATAAAATCCCAGTCCAGGTTAGGCAGAGTCCCTCATTGACTCTCTTCAAGAGGAATCTTGATGAGTGGATGGGAGATAGTAGGTTTACCCCGGGTATCACTTTTGTGTCACTGTTAGACAGAGGCACGGTATACTAACCTCGAAAAAGGGCATAGCAAAATAAATTTAAAATGGGTGGCGAAAGCTAGGCTTATAAATGCCCTAGGGCAGATAGCCTAGTATGAACCTATGAACTTATATACTATGATATATAGGAAATGCATGTAATAAAATATTTTAAAACATCTAAAAATCAAATCCACTTTAATACACTTATAAATCATTCTTATTTAAATATAGGATCTGCACTTAAGCATGAATCTTATATATATATATATATATATATATATATATATATATATATATATATATATATATATACGTTGCGTCTGAGTTGAAATAAACATACACAATCTTTCCATTTGCTCAACTACTAAAAACGCTTCTCACAATCAATAAAAAAGCACTCATATTGATATTGAGAATAAGAAGGCCATAAAACTTGCATGCACATCATGTATTGTCCAAAGCTGCTACAAATTCCTTAGATAATCTAAAAATGAATGGTGTCTATAAAATCTTAAAGGGCACACATTTTCTCACTACACTTTCTGAATATGTGTTTTCAGATATATTTACATCTATTCCAGTTTTTGATGCTTTGGATGTTACATCACTTTTCACTAAGATTCCCAAAGATGAAAGAATAAAATATATTAGACAATTTTTATCTGCCTCTCATGCCGCACCATCTAATAAGATTACTTTATACTTTAAACTGTCAGAGCTGATTTTGAGCAATAATGTGTTCCTTTATGACAACAAATATTATCTACAAAAAACAGGTGTAGCAATGGCAAACTCCTATGTTAATATTGTGATGTCTCATTGGGAGAAGACGTACATTTTATCTAATGTAAAATACTCTAAATTCATCCCATAAAAGAGGACATTTGTGGATGATATATTTCTGTTGTGGTATGGTACTGAGTTTGAATTGGCTGAATTTTTGGCTTACATTAATTCTACCATGCATGTTCTATGGTTCACTGATAAATGGTCTACATATAAGATAGAGTTTTTAGATGCACTGCTTTGTAATAATGGGGGCTCCATTTCTACTGAAATATACAGGAAGCCATGCAAGAAGAACAATCTACTATATAGATATAGTATGCATCCTCCTTATATATATATAAAAATGTCGTCAAAGGACAAGGTCAAAGAATATCTAGGTTAACTACTAAACTAGAAACACGTGAAGCTGCTTTAAAGACTCTAGGGAAATATCTTTTAGAGAGAAATATAGACCTGAAGAATGTGGCCCATTATTTGATAGAAGCTATGCTGTTAGATAAAACAGAGGTAAACCATTGTTTAAGAAACAGGAGGCTTAGCCCTTGTGATGATTCTCTATGCATCAAATAACAGAGCAATTTGTGATGTCATACACAAGAAGTTAAACATTTTAGTTGCAGATGATAAGTTGAAACAGATTGCAGGGGGAGTCCCTAGTTTCAGTAATAAAAATTGTAAGTCTTTTAAGAGGCTCCTTTGATATGAGAAAAATATATCCACCCAGATAGAATCACAAAGAAATGGGACTTTTGCATGTAGGCATTGTAATTGTTGTCCTGTCTGGCTATTAATTATAGGTTTACACATTCCACTATGAAAAAAGTTTTTAAGTTTCTACATTATGCTGATTGCAGGACAAAAACATTAGTTATTTAGCTTATTGCACAGTGTGCCCAGATTTTTATGTTGGCATGACCACTCATACACTAACGGAAAGAGTAAGAGAATAATTATATGCCATAGAAAAAATGTCTCTGACAATGATCCTACACATACGTTTTATTTTATGGTGTTAGACCTCATTACTAGGATTCCAAGGATGGGTAACATTAGGAGCACTACAGAATGGGGAGAAGTGAAATGGATTATTAGATTACACGTGGACAAGTCATATGGACTAAATGACAATATTTCAGTAAAACTTTTTCTTTTCAATAGACCTTTAGTTCATTGATGTATATAATTGTCAGTGTTATGCATATTAAAATGTTAGGAAACCACCAAGTTTAAAAAGCATAACAGGAACTAGACAGGTGGGTGGAGAAAACATCTTCAGGCCTACAGGTTTCTCAAACTAGGAAACAGAAGCAGTAAATAAAATATATAAACAGAATAGGCACGGCAGAAAGCAGCTCTAACTGACTATTATATTTTGTGCAGACACAAAGAAATACAATAAAATTAATTTCCTTCTTTCTTTTCTGATTTTAAAACTCCAGCAGTAAGCCACACCTGAGTGTTTGCAAACGTAAGCCAAGTCTTATCAGAAGACCAAGCCCACCTAAATTCTTGTGCATTAAATATTAAAGAAGCAAAATATCCAATGAAAAACAGGTGAATCTGAAGCCCATTTGTGAAAAGTTTCCCTAAGATCAGGAGTACATCAAGTTCTCACATAGATACACACGGAAATCAAATGCCTCCTAAAATACAGACTTATACATTTCTTAAACCAGGAAATACATGCAGTAAATAAAATGTGTAAACAGAACTGGCAGTAGAGAAGGTAGTTCTCAATGGCTATACAATTAAGCGAAGACACAAAAAATTAATTTTGCGGCTTCTTTTCTGATTTTAACACTCTAGCAGAGAGTCACGCACACTGAGTTCTTGCATATATAGGCCAAGTCTTATATGGTTCTCCAACCACTGCCTCCTCCTGAACCCCAAGAAAACCAAACTTCTGATCTTTCCACCCACTCATCTATCTCCCCCTATTGACTTCACACTCACATCTAACAATGGCACACTTATTGTTCCAGACCAAACAACTAAACTATTGGGTATTACTATCGACAACCAACTAAAATTTGACTTTCATATCAACTCCACCATAAAAACAACTAACAGGAAACTTGGATCTCTATACAGAATCAAATCTTTCTTAACACCTGAAGCTAGAACTATAATAGCTAGAACCCACTTAATCTCTACCCTATTATATGCTTCTTCTATATACACTAACCTTTCTAAGTACAACCTTAAGAAACTAGCTATGTCATACAACAACATAGCCAGATTTGCCACTGCCTCTCCATATAAAACTCACCACTGTTTGAATCTTTTAAAACTAGGGTGGCTGGAATTACCCCACCTCATACAATACTATCAACTCACTATTGCACATAAAGTCCTTTATCATCCTGAAAACACGCCAATGCTCTCTACACTCATAACACCCTATCACAATATGAGGCATCTCCGTTCCTTCAACAAAATACTGATAAAAACTTCTAAATCAAACAATGTAGCAGGAGACTCCATATTTTTCCAACTCAATTGGCAAAATTTGGAATCAACTTCCACCAGACCTCACAACACTGACTTCTATTCCACTATTTAAATCCAATCTAAGACTCTACCTAAACAACCACTGGCTATGTTCCTGCAACAACCCTGGGTAACCTTTCTCTCTCACTTTGCTTCCCTCCTTTACTCTCACCTGGCCTTCTTCATCATTTCTCAAGCTTACTTCACTTTCCATCTTTGTAATCCATCTGTCTATCCCTCTTTATTTATTCATATTTCTTGACTTTAATACTTATGTCTTTGAATAACATACCTTAACCTAGCAGTTTTATCTAACCCAGTTTTCTGCTCTGCCTCACATGGAAATCAAATTCTTATATAGCCTGTATTTAACCTATGACATTGTTTTTTTTGTATAACTTTTGTATATTTTTGACTTGTTAAGTAGTAGTTAGTGGAGCTTTTCTCCTTGGGCCTCCACTGAAAATGGACTCGTATCCAGTTGGACTAGCCTGGTTAACAAATGTAAAATAAATAAAAATAAATAAATATGAAAATCAAGCCAAGTTAAATTCTTATGCATTAAATATTGGTTAAAGAATCATATATTTCATTATGCATATCACTGAGCTTTTCACACATTACTATAACAACCATCAAATTATCAAGCCCAACATAAATAGATGCAATTGCCTATTTCCTTAAACTTCATGTTTCAATCAGTCATTTGATGGTATTTGACACAGTTTTATTTAATTATTCCCTTGTAGTGGTAGAGCAAATAAGAAGTTATAAATTGCCTCAACTGATATAAAGAAAGATACAGTGACTATAATTGATTGGCAAAATAACTCCTGCAGAGTTCAAACTAAATCCCGCACTTCACAATTTTCTTTGACTTTGCACCATGATTCATTCCATCACTCTCAAAACATGAACCAACATCAATTCTGAGAATAGCAGTCATGGAGAATAATGTTATTACATAGTTACATAGTAAATAGCTTGCTGCCATCAGTCAGCCTGATCTTTAATATGACATTCTGCTGTGTATCAAATAAGCAGGTGTACTCTCCAATACAATTGTCAAGTTGATGTTTAAAAGTTTCAGGGTTTCTATTCCCCTACTCCTTAGAAGAATGATCAACAATCAAAGTATATTTTCTGTAATAAAAAAATATTTTTTTTTTACTTCTGTTCATTTTTGTTCTGAGCAAAATACCCATCTTTCTCATTTCTGCAGGTTGATCTTTTAAAGAAAAACATAGATCTTTCCTTAAGACTTCTTCTGTAGAAGCCCCAAATGCTATGCACAATTTACCTCTTACTAACCTATAAATGATGCAGAAAAAAATTAGATGCCTTAAATTTTCTTCATTGTTTACATTTTTCCAAAATTTATTTTTTAGAATACTTTTCCTTTCTATCAATTTGATAGTTACAATATTGGCAATGGCTAAAGTACAAAACTTTAAATTATACTCAATACTTTGTCTTATTATGCTATAAATAATGCCTTTAAGGTGTCTGGGTCTCTCACATCCATTGTACCAAATATTAATCCAAGTTTTCTAATGGCTCAAAACTTAATGCCATGTATATGGAACTTGAAAGGTGGTTCATCATCAATGATTGTCCCAAGATTCCTAATATTTTTATTACCTCATGTTCTTGGCCACACATTTCTAAGGTCAGTTCTTTGTGGTATCTAAATTGCAAATCCTTATATTTTTTTATAATTAAACTTGAGACCTATTCTGGTATCCCACATATGGATTTTTATTCAAATAAAATTTTAAATAATTTAATCCTTAAGATTTCTGAGCTTATCTCCAATGACAACTACCTGCATATTGCCAGACCCTAAATTTGTTGGACATAGGCAAACTAGCAAAGGCAGCTATGATTTATTTGACTATGACTGCATATTTCTCCAGTAAGTGAATGAAGCTGTGAATGACTTCCCTTATTTCTACCTCCTTGTTATCATAATTTATATAAACAAATATGATGACCTCTTGCAGCTGTTATAGCTGTCCTATATCAGGAGTTGAATCTGGAAGATACAATTGTACTTGCTCCTTCATCTAGCACTCAATAACTGGTGCTTATGGTAAATGTAAGTAGACAAATAAACTAATTGCTTCTGACAAGAAATGGGAAACAGAGCTAAGCTTTTTATCTGTAAAGATCTGTAAATCCTATTTCATATTAAAATTGGCAAAAAACTTTCATGGATTTATCATTCAATGTCTATCCTTTCTAGATACCAGTCAGTGCTGTATTCTGAATAACTAAAAATGTAATACAGTGTAATACTTACTGGAACACATTTCTTCATTTTTCAGAGTAGATCTGAACATCTAGTTAATCTATGCCAGTCTGGTAATTCACTTTCTATTCTACAACCTTTCAATTATTAAATGATTGCTAGTGACTGCTAGTTCTTGTGAGTCACAACCTTTTCTGTCTGCTTCAACTTACTAATGCCTTTTACTGATTTAAATAACAATTGCATATTTGAAGAGGAAAAGTAAGAATAAAAGGTAGAAAAACAGTAATTTGCTTGTTTCAGAGTAGAATTTGACATTCACTTATTTTATTTAATGTTACTTACTGTGGTAAGTAAGCTGATCCAAAAACCTTTTTCAGCTATGACAGAAGCTAGACAGGCAAATACAATACATATAGACCAAATCACAAAAACAAATAGATAAACAAATAAATAAAAAACTATATAAGATTAAGGATAACATTTAAGGTTATATACTGGCAGAACAAAAGTTTGTATAACAGCTTTTCTACTTAACAATACAAGTTGTACATTTTCACAAGCAATGAAAGTAATTCTTCAACTTAGTCTTGACATAAATAAGACATTTTGGTATAGTGCGGTTTATGGCCTACTCATTGCAGTAGTTCCTCCTACAAAATGACTAGGGGTCCATTATTTAACACAACATAAAATATAGTTTGCCTGTTTATGAAATGTACATATTTACAGACACATAAATACACATTTCTGTTCATACTATCATTTTTCTTATAAAATCCTCACTGTTATTCTCCCAATAACTGATCCACACTCCTTCTTCCACAACCATAATCTGATTTTTCATAATAGATCTGCCAAAATTAATTTCCTGTTAAACAAAATTTCATTCACTCTCTCATTCCAAATAACTCATATTACTCTATCCTTCTACCATAGTTTGCCTTCTAATGTTTATAATATTCATGCATAATCATATTTATATCTTTATAATATCCATGCATAATCATATTCATATCTATAATGTTTATGTCATTAACATTTTCACAAATTTCTTCACACAACTTTTTTGAGAGTTTCATCGTTTTTACATTTCATTTCATTCCCACTAAATAAACATATACTTTCAATGTTCAATTTCTATGGCATATTCACTTTAAAAAACAAAATGAACCAGTAACAAGTGAAGCAGGAGGCAGCAAAGAATACCACAGGTACCAAAAATAAAGTTTTATTGAGTGCTTTCATCTCAAACGCAAGATTTCTTCAGAACAAATAAAAATGGTAAAACCATTGTGTTAAATACACACACTTCTGCCTTCTAATTGGCTAATAACTAACCACACATGCCCCTCCCAACTAATTGATTTCCAAAGAACCATTAAACTAAAAATATACCCCATGAATACAACAACAGTCAAATAAAAAGCATAAATATACATTCAAACCATAATCACAAAATTCCAAAAATAGCATTATCTACTTAGATACTATAAACATGTTTATAAAAGACTCTAAACATAAAAAGCAGCTTTCAATTTCAACAAGGGACATATTGAAAGTCTATAATTTAGTCCAGGGTGAGTGCAAGCATTCGTCCTGACCTGCCATATTAATTCTAAAAAGTCAAGATAATCATCAGAAGGGCCCTCACATTGCCCAAGGTCAAGCATATTCACTTTACTGGCAACTTATTTATTTCCAGTCACCATAGAAAATCCTGACACTCTACCATCTAGGTACACTCCTTTTTTCTTACCTTAATTGCTTTAATCATTTCTTCTGGCAGGGGCGGCTCATGCTATTGGCCTGCAGGACTGCAGCCCCCCCCCCAGCTGTGAATAAAATTAAATTATCCCAAAACTACACAATGCAAAGAAATAAAAACAAAAGTGATCCCAAAACTGTACAACTTCACCCACACATGCTATTCCAAAACCCCACCCACACATTTTATTTATTTTATTTACATCTGTTGACCGGGAGTGTCCGACTGGATGTAGGTCCATTTTCAGCGGAGGCCTGGGGAGAAAAGCTCCACAGTTAAAATAAACAGACAGTAGTTACATTGGATTACATAGTGATTAAAAATTTAACATAGCAATTAATTACAAACATATTTACAGATGAAGAACATAGTACATCAGTAGATAACTAGAATCTTTATCTGCGAAGTACATAACAGACATTAACAAATGTTACAATAAGAAGTTCCTGCTGTATAATAAGTACTAGGCTTATGAGCATCTGAGCTTGCTATAATCAAGGTAGTTAGTAGGATGGAAATAAAGGTAGTGGTTGGATGGGGTGGGTGATATTAGAGTGGGAGTTGCAAGGGCATAGTCAGCATGTTTTTAGGTGCGCTTTTAGTAAAGTTTTGAAATGGGTGCATGATGGTACGGAGGTAATTGTGGGTGGGAGGGAGTTCCATAATTTGGCTATGGTGCAAGAGAATAGTGCTTCACCAGCAGAGTTATTGGCTTTAGTGATCTGCAAGTGATTTTTGTTGCTGGATCTTAGTGTCTGGTGGTGCGATAGGGTTGGAGTAGATTCTGGAGGGATGGGACATTTAGTGGATGGTTTACTAGTTTGTGGGTGAGTGATAGTTGATATCACTGAAGGAGGTGAGGGAGTTCAAGCCAGACCAGTTCAGCAAGTGAGAGACAGTGGTGACTACGGTAGGATGCCCCTGTGGCGAATTTGGCAAATTTGTTGTAGCAGATCTCTAGCTTGTTTAGATCGCATTGCCTTAGGTTGGTATATATTGGAGAGGCATAAAGTAGGGTGGAGATAAGGTGGGAATTTGCTATTGAAATCTTTGCTGCTTTGGTGAGAAGTTGCTTATTTCTGTATAACACTCCTAGTTTTTTGTGGACTTTTTTTATGGTCATAGATATTTGAATGTCAAATTTTAGTTTATTGTCTATTTCCACTCCTAGCAATTTGGTGTGTTCAGTTGGGTATATAGTGGTGTTGTCTTTTGCTGTGATGTTAAAGTGAGAGTTGTTTTGAGTATGTTTGGTGGGTTGGAAGATGAGTAGTTTAGTTTTGTTTGGGTTAAGTGTTAATTGGGCATCAGATAACCAAGTTTCAACAGAGGAAAAGGCTTCCTGTGTGACTTTTTGCAGTTTGGGTAGGGACTGGGCTGAGCAGATGATGGTTGAGTCATCTGTCTATTGTATGAGTGTGCCATGTTTGGTGGCAGAGGCTAGATTATTGGTGAAAACAGAGAAGAGTAGGGGTCCAAGGATGGATCCTTGGGGAACCCCTATGGAGACAGGTAGTTGGGGAGATATGTCATTCTGCCATACAATGGATTGTTGGCGGTTAGACAGGTAACTCTGAAACCAGTTGGTGACTGATTGAGAAAAGGATAGGTTATTGAGGTTACATACGTGTTATTCCCGAGTCCGTCACACATAGGAATCAATCTAGACTGCTAGTGAACCAGTCCGGATTAGGGAAACACCATTCAAACAACAGAGATCCCAGAAGTCTATGCAGTTACAACTGCATAGACTTGAAGGGGATTGGACTGCAATGTCTGCAGGCTAGGACCTATTAGCTTGCTCTGTCTCTGTCTCAAGTCTTGCGAGAAGGGAATGCAACGTCTTGCTGGGTAGCTTGCTCTCGCAGGGCAAGCAAGCATGGAATGGAGTATTTAGGTTCTTCCTTTTATGAGAACAGAGATATTTAGTTGGTTTTCTTTCTTTTGTATAAGACCTGAAGTTTTCTTATATAGCTGCTGCTAAATGGAGGTTAGTTTTCTATATGTGTATTTTCTTATATAGCTGCTGCTGAACGGAGGTTAGTTTTCCGTGTGCGTGTGTGTTTTCTTATATAGCTGGTGCTGAATGGAGGTTAATTTTCCATGTGTGTGTGTGTTTTCTTATATAGCTGCTGCTGAATGGAGGTTAGTTTTCCATGTGTGCGTGTGTTCTCTTATATAGCTGCTGCTGAACGGAGGTTAGTTTTCCGTGTGTGTGTTTTCTTATATAGCTGCTGCTGAACGAAGGTTAGTTTTCCATGTGTGCGTGTTTTCTTTTATAGCTGCTGCTGAATGGAGGTTAGTTGCATGTGTGTGTGTGTGTATGTGTGTGTGTGTCTGTGTGTGTGTGTGTGTGTGTGTGTGTGTGTGTGTGTGTGTGTGTGTGTGTGTGTGTGTGTGTGTGTGTGTGTGTGTGTGTTTAAGGCACTGCAATAAGCTGCACTGTAATAATGAAAGACTGTGGTTGTCTGTTCAGAATTTTGTTTCCACCTTGAGTAAATCTCAATTTGTCTATTGAAAAAAGGTAAAGTAGCAGTATCATTAAATATCAGTCCAATCATATCACAATACACACACCTACCATTTTAACCAACTGCAGCTGCTAAACTGTGAAACAACTTGAAACATTCTGAATTGCAATCATATGTTATCATTACAATGCAAAGAAATGCTGTACATATCTTAGATGCTATGTCTAACTTTACCACTCTATTATCTTTTCGTTTTAATATTATAACATTATTTGTTCACCTGTTTAAACTTTATACTTGAGGTTGTTACTAAATAAGACAGTACTATAAAGAATGAAGGAATACACTTTAAAACCACATATCATTTATTGGTTAATTTTTACTTTCCAAAATACCTTCTTTATAACCAATTTCCTACAGATGTGTAAAACATGTATAAATGCCCTTTTATAGTCAAAGCCATGTCTGCAGTTGTGTTGATGACCTGGTAAATTTCAGGTCGTTAACACAGATGCAGAAAGGTTGTTCTCTAAGTTCAACATCAAAATTAAACTAATCTGCAACTACACTATAACTCTTTCTGCTGGTACTAACTTGTGATATGAACTCTCTGTGAATCCAAGTACACCAGCTGTGTACATGAAATGCCCCAGTTCCATATAACTGGTGGCTAGAGAGAACTCAAGAGCTAGACTCAAACCTTGAGCTTTGGGAAGCAGGTAGCTTCAGCTTAGCTTCCCTACCCACCACCACTTGTGAAATTTGTGCCTCATATTTTTGTTCTATTCCTCATAATGTCTGTAGTTTTCAGGATTTTGAATTCACTAAATAATGATGGGCATTTAAATTTCAGACTTCATATTCTTCAGAAAGTACATGCTAACACAAAAACTTTTATTCTAGCAAGTTTCTGTTTATATGATCAATATTTGAAAATTGTCCCTATTTTGGGGGCTGCATAGTGGCTTTGTCCAGGTTTTTTGTGCTAAGAGGTTGACAGCAATGGTGAGAACTTAATTCACTGAATATGTTTGGGGGTTGTATTCCCCATTATTGTCTTTGTCTAGGTGTTTTGTGCTAAGAGGTTGAGAGCTGTGGTGAGAACTGAATTCACTAAATGATAGCCATTTAAGTTTCACTCTATCTTTCAGAAAACAGCTGATTTGGTATAGTGGTATGTTGCTCCGACTGAAGTGCACAGGGTCCTGTGTTCAAGGCTTGGCAGTGAAATGTATGGTGATAATGCAGCATTTTTTTCTAGCAACTTTCCAAAATTATACAAGCAATATTTAAATGTGTCCCTAGTTTTGGGGCTTTTGTCCCCCCCCCCCCAATAAATGTTGGCTTTTCCAGATTTCTTGTACTTCAAAGTTGACAAATACAGCTGAGTGTTGAGTGGATTTTACAAGGAGCTAAGAGCTTGAAGAGAAGTTTAGTGCTGCTTATGTTGAATCAACTTCTGTTGTTAGTAGCACAACAGGTAATATACTTGCTTTTGATGCAGAAGGCTGTGGGTTCTACTCCCACAGTGTATAAATGCATTGCTAGTACTGTACTGTGTTGTACTTTTAAAGGGCTAGATGCTGCAGTCTTGATGTCCTCTTTGGTGGAGAAATCTGGTAACGATGAACCTGTTATCCATTTGCCATCTATTCCGTATTGCAATATTACTAGCTTATTTTTTTATTGTAACATAGGCAATTTATTCCTCAAGGGCAACAGGCAGATCAGGAAGGTGTACCTAAGAACACATGCATGTTTCCTGTGCAAGGGGCCTATGATTTGAAAACAGCCCAAAGTTAATCTTTATCTGTAACTAGCCAGATGTATTTTCTTTGAATGTGAGTTTCAAAGCTGTTTCAATGAATATGAGTTTCAAGTGCAGAAAAGTTTTAATGCTAAGTCTATTTTCATTGTGAGACTGCATTGCTTTGTTTATCAGATGTCTATTAGTGTTAGTGCTTGTGCTGTAAAATGTAAAATAAAACTTTTAAATGAAATCCAAATCACCGTAGAAATAAAGCAGTATGTGCAGTACAGATTTTATGGTAAATGGGGTGAAATAGCCAAGTAATGGGACATTGGAATAGCTGCAGGGGGAGGCCCCATTCGGCCATGATTTTCTGAGGGGGAAAGGGCATCAAACTCAAACAGCCCTGGCTGAACTATACCTCTCAACTGTCCAGATTTTTGCAAAATGAATAGATTTTTGCTTCTTATTTTTGGTTTGTTCCTCATAACATTTGTGGTTTTCTGGCAAATCATTTAGGAATGAAGTCAATAAATAATAACAGACATTGAGTTTCAGACTTCATACCCTTCAGAAAAATGCATGCTAAAGCAAGACCTGTTATTCTGTCAACTGTCTAAGTTTATACAAGAGCAATTTTTTAGTACTGTTTGTATGTTCCCACAATACATTTGGCCTTGTCCAGATTTCCTGCATTAAGAGGTTGAGAGGTACACACAAATAAATCACTTGATATGATAAGGTATATCCAAACCTCTCAACTGTCCCCAGGTTTGGCTCAAAATGTTGCTCTCCCCCTAATAATCCCTCTGCAAAATGGCAAATTTGGAAGAAAACATGGAGGGTTTACAATTAATAAATAATTGTAATGATCAGAGTTATAGATTACTTTTAATTTCAGAAATGCATGCAGATTCTCTTATTTTGTCAGCTGCTCAAGTTAACAGTACCAATATTAAAAAAGTGTCCCTTTTATGATATGTTCCCAGCTGTATTGTGTGGCTATTTTATATTTTTGCATCACATTTGTGGTCCGTTTTTCATAAAATTGTGGTTTTCTGGCAAATTAGTGGCAAATCATTAAAGACTGAAGTTAGAAAATAATGACAGACATTTGAGTTTGATTTCATACTCTTCAGAAAATCCATACTAATGTAAGACCTACTATTCTATTGTCTTTATAAGTTTATAAGAGCAATATTTAAAAATTGTCCTTATTTTTATGCCTTTTTCCCACTTCTGTTTATGCCTTTGTCCATATTTCTTGCTCTGAGGCTGAGAGGTATAACAGATGTGTCAGGGCCATCACCATCAGCCAGAGACATCTCAAATTGTGACATACTTGTTGCACGCCACTCCTCCACGTTGGTAGTGACTCTGGATGTGTCCAAGCAAGGCAAGGAGCAGAGTATCCCCCCATCCATGGTAGACACAAGTACTACAGTGGCTTTTCATCTGTTCTTGATTTTGCAGAATGTTCTGATTTTCTGTCATATTTTTATACTGTTGATTTATGCTTCTTCTTATTCAGAAAATGCATGTTGTTGCAGTGCCTGTTGCTCTGTGTTTAAGTAACAATGCTTTAATGACCATCAGGTAAGCTTGTCTGAGACTGTAAGATGCAAGTAAGCTTTAATACGCCTACTGTTAAAGAATTACCAACACTGATGGCCTTTTTTGTTGTTGCCATGCAGAGAATATTTACATAACTAGATAGCGTATAAGCTTTAGGTATTGCAATGCATATGGCAGTATTTGCAATAAAGGACAGAATTACAGTATTTTCAGAAGCTCATTACATTTGTTGGAGACTTGCAGTCATCTTTGCAGGCTTTACCCGTAAACTAAACAGAATGCCAAACTATCATATGTGGGCCATAACCTGTGAAGTAATCCTTTAAGCATGTTTAAGCAATCTTGAGCTTGTTTTTTGTTTTCTGTTCATTTTTTACTTTGATCATGTTTTTCCCATGAAACAAGTAGTTAGTTGTTGTCAGGCAGCAGGTCTTTTTTGGATAAGAAACATTTTTACAACTGGGGGTATCACACAGATTGCTACTTTCAGCATGTTACTTGGTACTTTTATAAAGCTGAATATAAATTATAATTAGAACTGCAGTGCAAGGAGAAGTGGTTTGAGTTGAATGATGCTTGTTTTTTTATACTTGATTTTGACTGGCATTTAAAAAATAATTTATTTTTTCATACCACAAAACCTTTTTGTTGCCATCTAGATATTAAGTAAGCTGTTATATAGGCAATGCATTAAAATATTTTTTTCTTCTACAATTCATTTTGTCTTGATTGGACTCTCATAATGACGGTTTGGCACCCAGGGCAGCATATTTAATTAGCTTCCCAGTTTTTGTGATTTTAGCATAACTCCACCCCTTTCTAGTTGGACACACCCCCTCCAGTCAGCCCACCCATTTACCTGTATCCTGCAGTCCCCCTTTGATTTGAAATCACCAGCCGCCACTGTCTTCTGGAAAATATTCTCTTGTATTTACATAATAATATTATTTCAATGCATTATTATGAAACATCCATCCATCTTTGTGTATATCATCGATGTCTATTTTCTTGCCTTCCTCTTTTATTTTCTGTCACTACTGCATATGTTTCAGCTACTGCATTTGCTGCTGCTATACCACTTGATTCATTCTTCAAATTCATGGTGTACTCACTATAATACAAGCTGGTGCTGTTTATGCATGGATTTACTCACAGCAGCATGACACCCCCCTCTGTTTCACCTTGGGAACAGACTCCATGTCACTTTCGTCAAATTCATCTGCAATGTGTACTCTGCTTGTGTATTATAGCCATAATAATGACTGCTAGGTATTTGTGTCATGGAGTTTTTGCTTCTTTATATACAGTCAGAGCTGGCTACTTATGACAGAGAATGTAGACATCACCTGCACTAGACAAAACAGCAACGCAAGTCAGACTGACAGTGATAGTAACTATTAAACCATAGAGCTATTAAAAAAGGTTATCTTAATTTCATCTAGCTTGCATAATGGCTATCTTTTGGTTAAAAAGATGTTTGCAAAGGCCCAGGGTAGTGGCAAAATCCTTTGTTTGTTTGCACTTCACAAGTAGAAGGTTCTAAATGAGTCAATATAGATGGGATGATTAGCAGTTCATACCACTGATACTGTGCTGTTAGTAGTTTTACATAGCAGCTTTTATTCTATTTTTCCCTAAATGTATATTCTATTATCAAAAGTATATGTTTTATTTTTTGTTTGTTTTGATAAATGCATATCGTTGTGGTGACAGTTGTAATTTACTATTTAGCCAAGCACAAAACTCAGTCTGAATGGCATTTTTAAAATTGCTGTATAATGTTAGTGACACCCTCATAGCAGGTACAATACTTTGTAGTAATGGTCACTTCATCAAGTAATGTTGGTTATGGAAAAGAAAAAGGATAACTACATCTCATTAAGAAAAGTCTGAAAGTTTCTGGAGAAATCATAGCGTATCAGAAAACAACTGCAGATCTGATACAGGCACTATTACTCCTCATATTTCTTTGAACATATATTTCTATACTACTCTAGTTACTTGCAAAAGACATTATGCTTAAGATAAACAAAATGCTGCAAATGGAAAGAAATGGTTTCAGACATTTACTCTACCTAACATCACCAGTTAAATAAATGACTGTTATTTCAAAAGTTTTCCTTTTCTTTTTTTAATTTCTCTCAATCTTTTGGGTTTCTAATACCATAAGTCAAAGTACAATTAAAGTTCATGAAATTAGTATTGTTTCAATCTTTGATGTCAGCCAGAAGTGTTCTTCATAGCACTCACAATGTGCCCAGTAATGACTCCTTCTGCAATTCATACGGAGTTACATGTATAGGTAACATATCTAAATACAATTGTAGATTCTTTTTTTATAAGCCCCATTGCACCTACTATTGGAACTGTCTGGGTATCTTTCTTCCACATTGCTTTTGTTTCTGCCTGCAAATCCTACTATTGTATGACTTGAGTCTCTCTGTATGCAGTCACTGGGTGTGGCAATTTCAATGATCAATGCTACTTTTGTCTTCTTTTCATGGACCACTATATTTAGTTTACTAGCATCTATCTTTTGAACTGTTGGTAATGGATGATCCCATGTGATGTAAACTTCAGCATTTTCTATGATGCCTTGTGGCTCATGTTTCCGGTGTTTTACAGCCACTTCAATACTATAATGTTTGCACAATCCCCAGTGGAACAATCTAGCCACATTATTATGCCTTTCAGTATAAAGTCCTTCTGTCATTAGTATGTCACAACCAGCAACGAGGTGTGTGAATGTTTCCAATTCAGTTTTACACAACCTACATTTGTCTGTTTTTCCCACATGTTAAATGGACTTTGTAAACCAATGTGTATGCAGCCCACTATCTTGGGCCACCAATATTAACCTTTCATCTCTTGGTTTGAATTTGCTTCACCTTAACCATTCCTGCATTTGTTCCTGATGAACATGAGGTTCAGCCAGACGTTTTCTATACTTGCAACTATATTTATGCATTTTCCACATTTCTTGCCTTCTCATCTGATCCTTCACCTTATATTCTTTCTTTTGTATTTTGGCACATTCAGTTTCTGCCTGATTTTTTATCTGCTTCTGGTTTGATTTCCATTCCTGTTTAAAGCCAATATCCTTCTGTTAGATTAAGCCAGGAAGTCATCTAAGATTTATTCTCCTCATGATCGAAAACTTTCACTATATTTGGGTCTTGTGAGGTCAGAAGATATGTGTTGAGTCTCACATGTTTTTCCCTTTTCTATTTCTACAAATCTTTTGGGTTTCTAATACTATGATGGGAATGGACCCCAATCCTAAGTCAAAGTATGATTACAGTTCATAAAATTAAAATTGTTTCAATCTTTGATGACAGCCAAAAGTATTCTTCGTAGCACCCGCAATGTGCCCAGCAATGACTCCTTCTGCAATTCATACAGAGTTACATGTATTGGTAACATATCTAAATATGATTGTAGATTCTTTTTTTTATAAGACCCGTAGCTCCTACTAGTACTACTATTAGAACTATTTAGGTATCTTTCTTCCACATTGCTCTCATTTCTGCCTGCAGATCCTGATATTTGATGACTTTGTGTGTCTCCGTATGCAAGACACTGTAGTCACTGAGTGTAGCAATTTTAATGATCAATTCTATTTTTGTCTACTTTTTTGGACCACTGTATCTGATTTTCTAGTATCTATCTTTTGAGCTGTTGGTAATGAGTGATCCCATGTGATATAAACCATCATTTTCTATAATGCTTTGTGGCTAATGTTTCTAGTATTTTTCATCCACCTCATGCCATAATGTTTGCACAATTCCAAGAGCAACAGTCTTGCCACGTTATTATGCCTTTCAGTATACAGTCCTTCAGTCATTAGTATGTCACAACCAGCAACAAGGTGTGCAACAGTTTCCAATTCAGTTTTACAAAACCTACATTTGTCTGTTTCTCCCACATTTTCAATGAAATTTGTAAACCAGCGTGTACGTAGCCCACTATCTTGGACTGCCAATATTAACATTTCATCTCTTGGTTTGAATTCACCTCTCACTAACCATTTCTGCATTTGTTTCTAAAAACATGAGGTTCTTCCAGAAGTTTTCTATACTTGCTACTATATTTATGCTTTTTCCACATTTCTTGGCTTCTCATCTGGTCCTTCACCTTATATTCTTTCTTTTGTTTTTTGGCACATTCAATTGCTGCCTGATTTTTATCTACTTGTGGTTTGATTTCCATTCCTGCTTGATGCTGATATGATTCTGGTAAATTAAGCAGAGAAGTCATCTTAGATTTATTCTCCACATGTTTCAAAGCTTTCACTACATTTTGGGTTTTTACAAATCATTTGGTGAGCATGAAGCATCCTTCTTGTTTTCTTAATGTAATCTATCCAACACATTTTGGGGCCAGTCAATCACTCCAAAACTGTAAGTTAGGACAGGAAGAGCAAATTGGTTTATAGCTTGGATTTTGTTCCTAGATGTCAGTGCTGTTTTCAGAATTAATTTAAGTCTTCTAAAGTATTCCTTGCTAAGTTTTATTTGCATTTGTTCATGTTTTATTGTAGATCCTTCATCAATTCCCAAATATTTATACACTCCCTCTTGCTCTAGTTATTTTATATCACATTCTTGTCCCAAACTGATGTTTTCCTGGTGCTACAGTTATCCTGCTTTAAAGGTTGCTTTTGCACACTTATCAAGACCAAATGACATTCTTATATCATCTGAAACAGTTTTGACAACCTACAGCTATGCTTTCATTTCCTCATGTGATGAGCTATACAGTTTTATATCATCGACAAAGAAAAGATGAGAAGTCTTTACACTTGTTGTTTTCTATGAGCCAAATTGTAGCCATGGTCTAAGCTGTTAAGTAAACAGCTTAATGGATTATTGGCAAGGCAGAATAGCAATGGTGACAGTCACCTTGCAATATCCCCCTTTGAGTTGTTATCCCTGGGATAATAATCTGTCCTTTATCATGGTTTAATTGCAAAGTGGTCTGCCACTGTTGTATGGTCACTGCAATGTAGTCAATCAGTGTGGGTATATTTTATACATTTTAATCACTCCTTTATCCATGAATGTGAGGTACTATCAAATGCTTTTTTACAGTCAGTCCATGCCATACTTAAATTCTTCCCCTTTTAACAGTTCTCCAGTATGACTTTATCTAACAACAAATGATCCGTTTTTCCATATGACTTTCATATATTGCCCTTTTGTTCTACTGCCATAATTGAGTTTTCTTATAAATGACTATAAACTCTGTAAGCATCAATTCCCATGTATTAATGTTGTTTAATACATTGGCAGAAGGCAAGTTATTGGTCTACAATTTTTAGGGTAGTTTGCAGGTTCACTCTTAAGTAGGAGCATTGTTTTGCCTGTTGTTAGCCAGGTTGGTGTCTGTTCGGGGTGCACATATAAATAGTTCTTACTCATGGCTAAATCTTTGTGCAAAGATATTAATACGTTTAACCAAGGTAGGTACTGCATCTGGGCCTGGGGTTTTCCAATTAGAGACTTTTTTAACTTTGTTTCAATCTCTCTGGCTGTTACTTCATCCCATTTCATATCCTGTACCTTTAAATTTCTTATTCTTTCTTTTACTTCTTCTGTCTGCTTAGTATCTTTGTTATGTTCCACAGGATCTTCATAGATACTTCTCCAAAATGTATCTATTTCCTCTTTTTTGGAAATCTTTCAATTCCTTTTACCTTTTTTCCCAATTCTCTATAAAGCATTTTTGGGTCATCAATAATGTGCTTATTTTGTACTTTTTCTTTATATTTATCTGTATATCTTCTACGTTTTTCCACCTGTGCTGAAATTTTTAATTTGTTATTTGTGATAGTGCATGATATATCCTGATCTATTCAAATACTGCACATTGCTTTTATCACATCTTTCTTTCTTAGTATTTTTGTTGATCCAGTCCCTCTTCTATAGTCTTCTAACAGTGTCACTTCTTGTCTTAATTGCTTTATAGTTTTCTCTGTTTGATACTTTCATGATGGTATTTGATTTATCCTCTTCCTTTCCCTTGCTACCCTGTGCTCTTGTGGTAGAAATGTATCAGTTATTAATTCAGTAGCACAGTAATATATCCTGTTTACTTCTGTTATATTGCATGGATATCTATGGACAGTCCTAATTACTGCATTCATCTGTTTTATGAGACTTCTGACTTTTTGGGTTTTATTCACCTTCTGCAGTCTATTTCTTTCATTGATCTTAATATAGCTATCCATGTCTGTTAAATCAAGCAACTCTTCTCTTAGTTCATTTTCTTCCAAACTGAGGGCACATTCCTTGTTTTCCATTTCCTGTGGGCATTCTATAGAAAGTTCTATAGCATCTCCCTGTGGCACAATCTCCAATTTCATCCTGTGCCATCTGTTACTCTATCATATGGAAACTCACTGGCCTATCACTCCTCACCACTGACTGCTTTAAATTTCCACAGTTTCCTCTTCCTTTCCTTGCTGTCCAGCTTCAAGTCAACATTTAAAATGATTTCCTGTAGAAGGCTCCAAAATATCTTGATATGGCACCTGACCAATTGCTTCCTGTTCCACTGGTTTCCCCTTAATTTGGATGTCCATTGCTCCATCCTGTTGTGGCGCTGTCTGAATTTGATTTTCTACTTGAATCCTTTACTTTTCAGGTACTCCATACCCTTAGTTTCTATTTCTTTAACTTCTCCATTACTAATCTCCTTTTCTACTTTTCCTCTTTGTCTCCTTATTTTTTGTATTGTAAAGTTTTCCATGTCTGCATTCCTTTACCTGTATTTCTCTTCAAATATCTTTGGTGCTGCTCTTTTTGTATTGGTTAGTTTTGCTTTTCTTTGCATAAATATTGCACCATATTAAATCTCTTTTTCTTTCCCATGTCTATATTTTATCTTCAGATGTCTCCTGATCTTCCTGTTTCTCCTTATTTTAGGGACTCACTCAATCATGCTGTGATGTAACCTGTGTTAGACCTTCTACACCAAATCCTTCACTTCGCAGGCATTCCATAACTTCATCTTCTATTTTTTTAACTTCTACTTTACTGATCTTCTTTTCTACATTCCATCTTTGTCATATTATTTTTTTATTGTGAAATTTTCCATATCTGGATGTCTTTGCCTATATTTTTCTTCATATATATTTGGGGCTGCCTTCTTTATATTGATTACTTTGACTTTCTCCTTTGCATAAATATTGCACCATAACAAATCTCTCTTTCTTTCCCATGTCCATATTTCATTTTTATACATTTCAAATATCTCTAAGTTTTGTGTTTTACATTTTCACACTTCCTCAGATGCTTCTTTTTCTGAACAGATCAAAGTTTCTTGATCTATATACTGTTTTTCACAAATTTGTGGTATTAATGAACGTAAATTTTCATTTGAAGCTTCTGACAGTTTTTCTTGCAGAAGTATTTTCTTTCTTCTATTTCTCTCTTAATCATTTTGTGTATCTTGTGTCTTGAAATTCTGGGCTTTTTGCATCTTAGTAATAATACATAATTTCTTTCTTATCATTAATAGTCCGCTCTATCTTTTTTATGGCTCTTCTTTGGCCTATTAGTTTTTGCGATTTTTCTGGACTGCCACTTACTTCTTCAACAGGGTGTCATCCACCCCCTGGGCCTGGCCCCTATGTTGGAATGTTTCCGTATTTTGAGGATTCTGCACTGTCATTTTTTCCATTCCTGACACCAATGCGCCTACCAGGATTGGTCAGTTTTTTATCCTGGGTCTTGTGCACCCAGCTATCTTTTTTAGTTTAGTTTACTACTGTCCATGTTATATGCTGTATAAATACAGTCTGTATATCAGTGTCGCCTTGGTGAGATTTTGTGAAAATAGGGTCCACCTCATGAAGGTATTCACCAAGACTTGAGGATTAATTCAATTTCAGCACTACTACTCTCCTTTGCCTACTGACTTTTCACCTCTCCATTTGGACCTTTTTCCTTGTGTGAACATTCTGATAACATTTAAAAGATTCATTTTATAATCCCAAAATACTGAAATATCGAATTTCAGTATCTTGAGACTATAAGGCCGAAAACTCATAAACCCAAAACCTCAAAACAGCAAAATTTAAAACCACGAGCATCACAACATCAATACACCACACAAACAAACACAAATACACCTACCTCCTGACACTACAACAAACCAAACCAACCCACACAAACACAACAAAACTAACACACACACATACACCCTTTCTATAAGCAGGAGCCAAGCCACCTTGCAACCCCCCCATGTGCACCACCCCACCCACCCCGCTTATATATACTAACTCCGAGGTCACACTAAAAACCAGAATACAGCAAACCCACTACCACACATTTTACACCTCCCTTACACAAACACACATCACATACGTACAAACATGACCACCCTCAACACTTACACACTCACACTCTTACCTACCTACCCTAACCCACACCTAAAACTCCCCAACACACTCACACACACACAAACCCTCCCCAAAACCCTTAAAAAACATTACACTTACCAGACGCGCCATCACCTCTTTGGGTTCGAGATTTCTGTATTTGACATTCTGAAGATTTGCACAACTGCAGATTCGACACTTTGGTCTTGAGATACTGAAATTTGATATTTCAGTATTTCGAGATTCCAAAGTGAACCCCATTTACAATATATAGACAATGTATTACCACTATGCTTAAAACTATCAATCTGATTTCAGAATATAATGGAAGTATAATTACATTTTTTCAGTGATTATCTATGTTTTTCATTGCTGTCATAAGAAGGTGACAAGTAATGCAGGTCAGAGAGTACAACCTTAACTTCTTAGCAAAGAGAGATTTTCAAGTCATTTTAAATAATAACCAGTTTTATCTTAGACTAGATAAGAAATAACACATTATTCTAATCTGATACAGTACCTGTTAAGCATTCTTTTCTAAATCATATTACAATAAAATGGAAATAGCAGAAGCAGTAACAGTGATAAATATCAACCCAGTTTTCTTTTAAAAAGAATAAGAAAATTATGTAGATCTTGAAATTCAATTAATAGCACAAAGGGAAAAAAACTGACTTGTATTTTCTCTTTAGTATGCTTTATTGATTTAACAATTACAAATACAAATGAATTTATAATTGCTCTAGACCAGAAAAATCAGTTCATTACCCAAGTTAATGGCTGGTTTCTTATTGTTTTGTCTTGAGTCATTACTTAGCAAAATGGTCATTGATAGCTGATAAGAGTGAAGTCACCAAGGAGTTTTTAAAACTAAAAATGGTTCAGAAGACTGCCATTTAAGTGTACATATCATGAGTAAAGCATTTTAGAAGATAATTTTCAGTAATATTATACAAATTTCATAAGTTTTGATAGATGAAATCAATATATGTGAACTGTAGCAAAACGGATGAGCAGTGAATGAAGATATGATGTGTTAAGTCTCATCTAATGTAAATAATGTAATTGTCAGCTTAGTATCAGATGACCATCAAATGCAAACAATACCAGGCAAACACATATTATTTATTTGCCTCAGTCAATGGTATGGGTTAATGTGAGTACCGCAAATATTGCCAAGGGAAAAAGACACTATTTCCAGGTTATACTGAAATAACTTTATTATATGGCTCATAGAAAACTTTGGCAATCATCCTATTGACACACTGAACTATCACTGCAAATGAAGATACACTGCAAATACTGCTGCCATTAGAACATTCATAACAGGGATCACTAAACACAGATTTAGTATTATATTACAATCTGAACTTCAATCTTAGCAAAGAAGTTCTGGACACTATTTGGAGGGTCCTACTTCCATCGCAACTTACACTAAAGAAGGTGTGGATACAAAATCCAGTGTGGGGTTGAAAACAGGTTTATTGTTTGCATTTATTAATTGGGGATATATAGCCATTACGATCATTTAAATAAAATGAAATGGTTAAAAAAGTGGTGTAATTTGCACTGTGTATATAAATGGGCGTGCCTTCGTTGAAGGTCGGGCATCGAGCTGGCACCTCAGCACCGTAAAAATCTACTGCCAATCATTAGCGGACCGGAGTGCCGCTGTGGCAACCCCTAACTGGGAAAAGCTGAAAGAAGAACAAAAACAATATGAGAACTGCCATGTTGTAGATTATTTGGTACTTGCAGTTTTACATTTCATCATGTCATCCATAATGACCTAACTGTGACACAGACTATAATGCCTACGGAATAAATTGCTTACTAGAGATTTGTGCTGATTCTTTTAACACAGTTTCACAGATGCCTTGTTAGAGCATGCTTAGTAAAGAATGATTATAATTTGGGTTTGTATTTTAGTGCCTGTAAAAGTCATAGGCTGTGATACTCAGAGGTGATACACTAGCGTGGACTGATCTGTTCTTCTGAGTCCACAGTACTGATTTCTCAAATGCTTTTGGGCAACTGACATCAGTTAAAAGTGATAAGGATGCAGTAGCTGGGTGTGTTCATTACCCAAGTTAATGGCTGGTTTCTTATTGTGCAGTCTGTTAACTATTTATATTTATTTCATACTGACATTTGGAGAGATGCTTCTAAGCATGTGACCTTTTAAATAGTAAACTGCATGGTGTCAATATTTATTGGAACACCTTCGTTCTGATTTATTCCTAAGAACTTTTTTCTCCATACTGGACAGTGACACATATAGAAAAGTGGAAAATGGGAAGCATTTGGTTAAACAAGTGCATTTCAGCTATGCAGTGTCCCAGCACTGGCAGACTCTGAGCTATGCAGTGCCCCAACACAGTCAGACTTCTCTGTTTGTTTGGAAGAATAAATCCTAAAGATGGTATGCAGTTTTTTTTTGGTCATATCTACAAGGTTTGGGCTGTTCTTACCCCCTTGCAGCATCATGGTTCCCACTAATGCCTCTATCTGTTTAATAATGCAGACTACTTCATATGTGGTGCTTACTAGGTATAACCCTTTCTGCTCATGATTTGCAGTCCCGCCCACTAGGTATACAAAGTCTATGTGCATAATAACAAGCACTACCACTCCCAGGGCTGGTTGTGTGGGACAGCTGAAACTATATTTCTCTACTCATATGTGCTGCAATATCACTGATGGAAGTGTAATGGACTCACATGAAGAACATCCCATCTGCTTGAGTGATATACTTAGGAAACTTATAAACCTTTTGTAGGGTGCTCTGATTTTCATCTGGTCTCCACCAGAGAACCTAAAATAAGGAGTACCACAGACATGCATACCCATCCCTTCCCAATGAGATGCGATGAGGAGGCCGTGCCTCACCACATCCCTTCTCATTCATGTCAGCTACAAAACACACCTTGGCTAATAACTGAACTTGTGCTGCCTGTGTTGCTGTGTGGCTTTATCCCTCTATGTCATTGGAATGATTATTCAGGTCTTTTATGCTTTTTGCATAACTCTGATTCAGTTTCTTTAGTAAGAAGAGATGAGTATGTTATCAAACACTGATGTACAGAAACATTATTACATGTTATATTGAGACTCCTTCATAGGAAATACACTTAATTGAAACAAACTCATCAAAAGTACATCAGCCCCAAAAAGAAAACAAATAGTCTAATTTTGTTATCAAGGAAACAAACAAACAAACAAACTTACCAACAAAACACTTTTCAGTGGGGACACTGTATCTGCACAGTAATACTGTTAAGGAAAGGGGGGTTTAATAAAGTAAGGTCATGTACAGTATTGGGGTTACAAGGCAGGGATATAGTTAGTGTTGCCACACATGGGTCAAACTGAACAGGTGGATATCAGCCCCTTTCTGGATATGGTATTTTCTTCAGTCACTGAAAAAAATAAATGCCTTGAGTCTGGCTGAACTTTGAGGAAGGAGGTATATAATTGTTGAAGATCTATATTCCTGTTCTCATGAAATATTTATTTTGAAAAGTAATGAGGGGTACATGCAATAGAAATAGTAAATGACCAGAGAGTGAATTTATCAAAACATTAAATTTAGGTCTATCAACAAGAAGATAGAGACGACACTGTTTTTCTACAAATGTTAAGAAGGGGCTAAAAACAGTATGCATGAATGGAATCTAAGTGCAAGGTGGACAACGTCTTTCATTCAGAAACATTAGTCCTCTGTGGGTTTTCAGGTATCTGCAGAGGCCTTTATTTATGAGGGAAGTATTGTTAACATTTTTGGTGAATATACAACTACCTATATTTATGAGAAATGGCTCTAGATTATTGCCACTATTGAAGTGACATCCCAACCTCAAGAGCAAAAATGGGAAAAGGAGGTTGTGGATGAATGGATATGCAAAGAATCAAAGGTACTGTAGCAGAATTACAGAACTATAGAAATTGGATGTTTGAAACCTGAGAAGTGCTAAGACCATTTCTTTTCATCCTGGGGAGGGGCACATACTAATTTTATTTAATAAGTTGCTTGTATTATTTGATTTATATACACACAGGGAAATAAGACTAAAGTTGAACATTAAATATGGGTTACTATTTTGCTTTGCCTACTTCATAGCTGAGATGATCAGGAAATTACCATCATCATAGCTGAGAGAACATGAAAAGTAGCAAAAGGGATAGAAGCAATCAAACCAAATTAAGTTCAGAATCATGCACTTGTTGGTGTTGGGGAAAAGCCAAAGTGAACAGAAAGTGTAATACAATAGGGAATCTGGGATAAATAACTAGTAGTGGAATGCAGGACACAGCATTATGGAATATAGAAGGCTGGCTATTTTACTGTCCTTAACTTACAAGGGGGGAAACTCATAGAGGATTCTCCAGTAAATAGCTACATTCAGCAAGCATGGAGATATGAGAAAAAATAGTGCAGGTCTGTAAGACAGAAATAAAGATGGAAAGTATGTAAAGATTAGAGGATGATGAAGGCTAGAAGCTAGTCTATTAGAGTGTACTTACATGGGATATCTGAATGACTGTGGGGGACCCAGGTGAATGAAGACATAGATAGCAGAGATGGGGTTCAGTGGCTTAAACATATATTATGGGGAGAATGATGAACAGAAAATGGACTGAAATAGTGGAATAAAGGTAGACTCCAAAGGTGGACTGAGATAGGAGGTTACTATATTTTAAGTATCAATATGAGATGTATATATGAATATAGAACCTCTAAAGTATTGGGAGAAATAGATCTGAATGAGGCAGAGAGGGCATTTTAGATCTTAGTGCTATATATCCTGTGTGCTACACAAGGGCCCAGGTACTAGGTATAGACCATTCAGTCTAAAGGTCTGGTCATGACTAAGCATAGGTAGAGGAAAGTGTATAAGAAATAAGAGAGGAAGGTCAAATAACAAACATCTGTCTTTCTACAATGGAAAGTAGAAGAAGTGCATTACCCAGTAACAAGACAAAGAACACTAAACAAAATGTAGAGGGGAAACAGGGCAAGATGTATTACAAGAAGTCACATTAAATAAAGGTATAATATTCAAAATTGATAGAAAGCAGTGAACAGTGGCAGGGTGTGGTTCTGTAAAAGGGGGGGGGTTAATTATGATGATAGACCCAAATTCCAACAGTGAAATTTGTTAGGAAAGGTAAATTAAATAAGTGGGTGATTGCAAGGCTTGTGCATGGGCAGATGTTCCTGGAAATTGTCATATTTTTATGGGGCAATATAGGTATTCCCATTTATTTTCAGACTTTTGTAACCAGTGGGAATGGATTATCTGTAGGACATAAGTACGGTTGTGGCAGGTGAGTTCAGCATTTTATTTATTTTACATCTGTTAACCGGGCCAGTCCAACTGGATGGGGTCATTTTTTCATGGGCCCGAGCCGAGGAGAAAAGCCTACTACACATGGGTAAAAAAAAAAAAAAATACAAAAAACAAAAACAACAATAAATATATAATAAAAAAAAAAAAGACAAACAACAAATATTTCAGACAGGAAAAGATACAGAGGAGAGGAAGATTTAAGGCAGTTGTTTGAAAAAAAAAAATAAAAAAAAAGGGAAGAATTTGGTTGTTTTAGAAAAAATTAAAGCACAAAGTTTACTAGTTACTATAGATTAAGTATGAGATATAGTTGAGGAAGAAATAGAAATGGAAAAAATAAATTGAAGAAAAAGATTTTTTTGAAAAAATATGGAATAGAGGTGGAAAATAGGAGGAGCATTATTACAAATAACAAGATAGGTCATACGTTTGACAGTTAGAATCACTTAGAAAGGTGAGGAAGATTCTGTTAAAGTAGGAGAAAACCTGGGTGGTTATATGGAGGAGAAGCTATGTTTATATTCTCAAGGTTTGAGATTTTACAAGGAAGCAGAATAGATAGAATCCTCATTAGAGTGCAAAGTTGCTAGGGTTTATAGACTTGGAGACTGAGGACAGGTGTCTGTATGTTCAATCCTATGTGAAGATTGTATTGATAGGTTCTGAGACAATGAGACAGGAAAAGTGGTAGATGTGAAATCCATGGATATGGACAAGAAATGAGAAAAGCAGGCGATGTTTTGAAAACATTAAATGAAGTCATTTTAAGTAACTATGTCAGCGTCTGTAAAGGTGAGTTTAAATAACGGCATGCTCTTAAGTCTACACTAAAGGGCAGATAACTGCTCAAACAGAGCACAGGTGGAGTTTGGTATTGGAGAAATGGGATCAGTGACTGCAGAATCTACAATGGATAGATGCTGATAACTTAAACAGAGGGAAAAGTTTAGTGAAGAAGGTTGGATATTTACCCTTAAATAATGAATCACAGGACTAGATATAAGTGAAGAAAAGGAGAGTGAGGTGAATGGATTTCTAGTGGATACATACAGACAGGTTGGGTAAACCTTTGTCACAGAAGCCGGATGTAAAGAGAAAGCAGAGTTTGTTCACCTCTTTAAGGGAATCCTCAGAAAAGGTACTGAGTGATAGGCTTTGTTTAAAACAATTGTGGCAAAGTTGTACAGAGAAATGTATACATGTAGAGGAGGGGAAGGCAGTTGTGGGCAGAGTCTAGTTTGGAGTAAAGGTAAACAAAATATGAGTAGGGAAATAGGACAGTGACTGTGAAATAGATCTGAGAGGCACTGAGGAAATTGAAGAAAGGAAAAGCCAGAGATGAGGATAGCCTTAAAAGTGAGTTTTACACAGAGATGGGAAGGAAATACTGCAGTTTTTCTGTTAGGTATATAATGAGGTCATGAAGATGGGGGCACTGATGTGCTCCTTCACTAAGGCTAGCACTCAACTTATCATCAGAACAAGGCAGGGTAAGAGAGATTTCAACAACTGTATTCCATTTATTCTAATAAATGTTGACTCTAGATTGCTTGCAAGCATATCAGCATGCAGGTGAGGACCTCTGATTCTGAAATTAGCAGGCATAGATCAGAGTGTCTTTGTGAAGAGAGGAACCATGATGGATGCCTTGTAGAAGCTGGATCAGTTTATAGAAAGAAAAAGCATATTACAAAAGACAGTACAATGATGATACTATTTTTTTGACATACACAAAGTTTTTAACTCTACAGTGGAAATTCTGGAAATAGAGATTAAGAAAAAGTTTAGTGATGGTAAGTCTAAATATCTCTTTTTTGACATATGTAATGCTTTCATGTGAGTAAACTGTGAATTCTTGTTTAAGGTATTACTGGAGATTAGGATTATAGAAAACTTTTAGTGAAGATAAGTCAAAATATATATATTTTTACATATGCAAAGCTGTCTGCAGAGTAAACAGTAGATTATTGTTTAAGGTGTTATCAGAGGTAGTGATTAGGGAAAAGTTTAAATGCTGAATAAAGCATTATGCAATAGTCAAAAAATTAAATTGGTAATCAGTAATGAATTTTCTGTTGCTAACAAACTGGGGGGAGGGAAGCCTGCTAGCAGTACCCATCACCAAATCTATTCCTTATGGCTGTAAATGTCTTGGCACAGGGGTATTGAGTCTTTCTGGAGGAATTTCTATGGAGATAGGGGTATACGCACATCTTTTCTGATGACCATATGCTTAACTTTTGATTTGGTCATGACATGGGTAGGGTATATTTTAGAGAGTAGTTAGACTGAATTTGGTCTGGATTCCAGATGGACAAAGGCAGGATGAGGATGATATGCCATTATGAAAGATTTGCTAAGTATGAAGCTTGGTCTGACTTAAAAGCCTTGGAACTCACAGTAACATGTGAAGATATAATCTATATTATAAATGTGGACTAGGACTAGGAAAGCATCATACATGTAGGTGACATTTCCATATATGAATGGCAAAATTGCCGAGGGTTCTGGACTATTTCATTAATTGCCCTGAGTTATAATAAAATAACAGTTAAGATGTAATAGATTTGCATTTGTTGAGAAAAAAGCAGAATCCGAAAAGAAAGGATATAAATGCTGAGAGAATTAGAAGACTGGGGAATGTCCCATTCCACCTTTATGTATTAGCATTTTCTGTACACACTTGTTGAAAGAGGAATATACAGGAGGAACATTAGGATGAAGCCAGGAGAATTAGGACAGAGTAGGAAGGATGAGAGAGTGTGGTATGGGTAAGAATGCAGGCAGAATGATAGACAGGGATACATTATGCAAACATATGGGCAAGAATAAAGTCAGGAAGTTTTGCAGAGAAGCAGATCAAAAGGACTATTTATTATTAATGTTTTCAGTGTGGGTATATGATCATTACTGATACAAGACTGGAGTGGGTGGTGGGGGGCAAGATGGCAAACTAAAGAAGCTAGCAGGATGTGGGGTAGGCTGTTAAAATATACTCTGTGTTGAGAATGAAAAACACATGTTAATCTGGCTGATTGGCAGAATGTATAGTTTTCTAAAGAATGAATTGTGGAAATATGAACAATTGAGAATAATTGTAACTTCAAGAAGGGGTGCTAGCAAGGGCGGCTCATGCTATAGGACTGCTGGACTACAGCCCTCCTACCTAGAAAAAACAAAAGAAAAATCTGTGAAACAAGAAAACAAAAACAAAAAAAATCACAAGTCCCGACTCCTCTGCACATGCACGGAACTCAGATTGCCTTTATCAGCAATCCAGATACAAACAAAGAGATACCCAGCAATCTGTGCAGTGAGATACCCATGAAATGATGACCGCACAGAACAGAGGAGCTCCAGACTGCTTCAGCTGCAGGCAGAACCAATGAGGACTGAGCTCTCACAGGGATTTCACTGCTGTGCAGGCTTCATTCGTGAAACAGTCATATGTGGATTATACTGCTGGACAAAGGCTTCAGGTAGGTGTAGAAATGGTCACTGGTTGGATTGTGGGCTTCATTCGTGAAACAAGTAGGTGTGGAAATGGTCATATGTGGATTATACTGCTGGACACATTTTTTATAGCAGGTAGGTGAAGGCTTCATGACATGGATTATACTGCTGGAGTGTGTGTGTGTGTGTGTGTGTGTGTGTGTGTGTGTGTGTGTGTGTGTGTGTGTGTGTGTGTGTGTGTGTGTGTGTGTGTGTGTGTGTGTGTGAAATGCCCCAGTTGCTATATACTGGTGGCTAGAGAGAACAAATGGTGGTGGGTTTCATCTTGAATTGAATTGAATTGAATCTTGAAAGGCTTGAATCCTGTACCTTGGATGCAGGTGGCAAGGACCTGAATTCCCTATCCACCACCATTTCTAAAAAAATTTGCAGATTTTTGCCTCATATTTGTTCTGTTCCTCATACAATCTGTGGTTTCTGTATCTACATTTTTCCTTGCAAAGTCAGTGGTGCACTGGTAGCATTACTGCCTGACAGCTACAGGTTTTCTGGTTTGATTCTTGGCTGGGATGCCTTCTGTGTGGAGTCTGCATGTTCTCCCATCTTACAAAGATGTGTCTGGAATTTCTCCCTGCTCTGCTGAAAATTGTCTTTAGTTCCAAGTCAGACTAGTTTCCTGGTTAAATGTTTAAAAATAACAGGCATTTGGAGTTCAAAATGGCCACTGTTCTGTGAGCACTGCTATCACCTAGGTCTCGATATACCCTGGATTAAAACAAACCCAGAAGGCAACGCAGAATTAATAATACAGAAATAACTGTAGATATTTACTGCTAATATCATCCAGCAATATTAAGAGGAAGAAAAAGTGACAGATTCAGCTCCGAAACAGCAGGATTAACTAAGATTTCTGAATAACAGCTTAAGCAATGTGCTACTAAGGCCCTGCATCTGACTGCAAGATTGGTAAAACACTATACAGCAAGATGTCAAAAGAGGAAAATAATATGGAAACAACAACTAAGACCAAATTCTCAGTACTAGCCTCACCTGAGGAAGACACAACTTCAAAAAGACAAAAGACAACTAAACAAACTGACAACTCTAAAAATACAAATAAATCCAAGACGGACCAGCCAGCTAATCTGGAAGACATAAAATTTGCCTTATTACCTATCCAGCAAGCATTAAAGGACTTATCATTACAATTTCAAACCTTTGGTGACTCATTCAGCCAAATAATATCCAGAATGGAAAAATCTGAGTCCAAAATAATAGAAAATGAAATAAAAATAGACTCTATTTCTCAAAAAACTGATGCCCATGACAAAGAAATACAAAACTTACAAACAAAATTAACAGACCTGGAAGCAAGATCTCGAAGGAACAATATCATCATCAGAGGAATACCTGAAACTGTACTTCATAACAATCGAATACCAACAATCAAGCAAATAATAAATTACCTCCTAGAGGAATCTGAAGAAATGCAGCAAATAACAATAGAGAGAGCCCACAGAGCCCTGAGGGAAATGCAAACATCACTGAAACCAAGACCTGTCTATATTAAAATATTAAACTACCAAGATGTAAATAAAATTATACTGGCAGCAAAGAAAAAAGGCACACTCACCTGGAATAATAATAAAATCTCCTTTGCTCAAGACATCCCAATACAAATAGGATAAGCAAGACAACTACTATCTCCATACTGCATGTTCCTAATAGAAAAAAAAAATCAAATTCCAGATGAAATATCCAAATCAGTAAATCTTTTACATCAAAGAGGTTAAATACATGGTTGCTAACCCCAAAGAGGCAAAATAGACATTCCTGGCTGTTTTCAAGCAAATTCCACCTTCAGAAGGGAAATAAATCCATAAAAAATATAAAGGTCCCTTGGATGAAAAAGCAACCCCATTCACGAACAGTCTAGCTGGGATCCAACTCTGAAATCTTCCCCTTGCTGTCTAAGCCCTTGGGTCATTGATGTGAGCCATGAGGAACACAGGAAAGGGAAGTACAGCCTGGGTGGGAACCAAAAATGAACTGCTGTTTCCGATGCACGAATATAGGAAGGAAGTTCCCATCTCAGATATTAGCTTGCAAATTCAGTCCCCCTAGGCTTTTGATGGCTTCATTAAGAACAGTCAGACAAAATGGATTTCAGCAATCTCCAAAGGCTTTTACTGCCTGAAAAATGAAAATTGATCTGCACCAGCTAAAAGAAGAAAGCTGCACCATATATGTCAACCAACCTGCAAGCAAAACCTTGAAGAAATAAGGTACTGTTGAACTGAACCTTTCACTAAAACAGTACGCCCAGTACTGTGTAGGTGAATGAAACTCCAGCCTTAAATAATAGGCAAGAAATAAACTGTCAGAATTATGCTAGCTCATAGATTAATATTGAGAAAAAAAAGGAAACAATTGTTAAATGTTTTATGTAAATACTAGAAATGTGTTAAAAGATCCTGGAGAGAAGTAATCTCAGGAAATTAGTAAAATAACCTAACAATCCTGAGATAATGTAAATATAGCCTTAATATGTCAACTATAGCAGAAGGACTGTTTGGCTAAGCTGTTTTTCTTTTTTTTTGTCTCTCTATACTTCCTACTTCTGTTAAATAGGTGCCAAGTATATATTTTATAACCCACACAGATTGATGTGGAAAAACATCACTATAGGCACCAAAGAAGGCCGAAACCTGAATAAGTAAAGGGGAGGAAAAAGAAGTCAAATGAGAGAAAAATGTAAAAATGACAAGATTGATTGTTTAACAATATTACTATGGTACACATATTGCTATAATTTACTGAGGAATGTATATTAATATGCTGTTTTAAAAATACTATTATAAAGAATTAGTCACAAGACAAAAACAATACATGCTGTACCTTAAATGCAACACCATCACTGTATAAATAATATGTTGGAAGAGGCTAGGGATATTAAGTAGCAGTGTTTGTTGAGGGAACTAGTTTGTTCAGCTTTGTCCACATTGTTTATAGTAACACAGGGGGATACTATGGAGTAAATCTATATCTAAAAAGAAAACACATTCCAAGATTAGGCGTAAGGTAAACCATATAATGAACCTTCATCCTCCCCTGATTATTCCTGGTCCAGGGATATAGTGGTTAGGCACAGTGTAGGACGGGATAAATAGATGCTTTCCTAAACCATCACACAGTAACACATACAAAACTAACAAAACAAAACTAATATACATGGCATATCTAAGGAATACACCTAATAAATAAATGTGGGAAATAGAATCATGGAATGTTAAAGGGCTCCAAAACAAGAAGAAAAGAAAACTATTCTTACACCTTACATTAAAAACCACAGCCAACCTCATACTAATACAAGAAACACACTTGACTGCAGATCAATGGGCAGAAATTAGCAGAAAGAAATGGATAAGTCAAATCATAGCTTCAGAGGGGAAAATAAACAGTGCTGGGGCTGCCATAATAATTAAAAGCCAATTTAAGGAAAAAATACTTAAAAGCAAAGCTGACAAGGAGGGAAGATGGTGCTATGTAACATTTAATAGTCCTACAATACCAAAACCTATAATGGTACTTAATGTTTACGCACCCTGTAATAACCAACAACACTTTTTTATGACATTATGCCCAACCTTAAACCAATTTAAAGATCACTACCTAGTGATTGGAGGTGACTGGAATACATATCAAAACCCAGAAAAGGATAAATCTAATCTGACCAAATCACATAATAAACAAGCCACATTAGCCCTTAATGAACTCAAGCAAGATTTCAAACTATATGACCCTTTTAAACATGGGAACAGTGCAGATAAAACAGGGAAATTCACATTCTATTCGCAATGCCACAAAATGTGGTCAAGGATAGACAAAAGAGGAAGAAAAAGTGACAGATTCAGCTCAGAAACAGCAGGATGAACTAAGATTTCTGAATAACAGCTTAAGCAATGTGCTACTAAGGCCCTGCATCTGACTGCAAGATTGGTAAAACACTATACAGCAAGATGTCAAAAGAGGAAAATAATATGGAAACAACAACAACTAAGACCAAATTCTCAGTACTAGCCTCACCTGAGAAAGACACAACTTCAAAAAGACAAAAGACAACTAAACAAACTGACAACTCTAAAAATACAAATAAATCCAAGACGGACCAGCCAGCTAATCTGGAAGACATAAAATCTGCCTTATTACCTATCCAGCAAGCATTAAAGGACTTATCATTACAATTTCAAACCTTTGGTGACTCATTCAGCCAAATAATATCCAGAATGGAAAAATTTGAGTACAAAATAATAGAAAATGAAATAAAAATAGACTCTATTTCGCAAAAAACTGATGCCCATGACAAAGAAATACAAAACTTACAAGCAAAATTAACAGACCTGGAAGCAAGATCTCGAAGGAATAATATCATCATCAGAGGAATACCTGAAACTGTACTTCATAACAATCTAATACCAACAATCAAGCAAATAATAAATTCCCTCCAAGAGGAATATGAAGAAATGCAGCAAATAACAATAGAGAGCCCACAGAGCCCTGAGAGAAATGCAAACATCACTGAAACCAAGACCTGTCTATATTAAAATATTAAACTACCAAGATGTAAATAAAATCATACTGGCAGCAAAGAAAAAAGGCACACTCACCTGGAATAATAATAAAATCTCCTTTGCTCAAGACCTCCCAATACAAATAAGACAAGCAAGACAACTACTATCTCCATACTGCAGGTTCCTAATAGAAAAAAAAATCAAATTCCAGATGAAATATCCAAATCAGTTAATCTTTAACATCAAAGAGGTTAAATACATGGTTGCTAACCCCAAAGAGGCAAAAGAGACATTCCTGGCTGTTTTCAAGGAAATTCCACCTTCAGAAGCGAAATAAATCCACAAAAAAATATAAAGGTCCCTTGGATATAAAAACAACCCCATTCACGAGCACTCTAGCTGGGATCCAACTCTGAAATCTTCCCCTTGCTGTCTAGGCCCTTGGGTCATTGATGTGAGCCATGAGGAATACAGGAAAGGGAAGTACAGCCTGGGTGGGAACCAAAAATGAACTGCTGTTTCCGATGCATGAATATAGGAAGGAAGTTCCCATCTCAGATATTGGCTTGCAAATTCAGTCTCCCTAGGCTTTTGATGGCTTCATTAAGAACAGTCAGACAAAATGGATTTCAGCAAGCTCCAAAGGCTTTTACTGCCTGAAAAATGAAAATTGATCTGCACCAGCTAAAAGAAGAAAGCTGCACCATAGATGTCAACCAACCTGCAAGCAAAACCTTGAAGAAATGAGGTACTGTTGAACTGAACCATTCACTAAAACAGTATGCCCAGTACTGTGTAGGTGAATGAAACTCCAGCCTTAAATAATAGGCAATAAATAAACTGTCAGAATTATGCTAGCTCATAGATTAATATTGGGAAAAAAAAGGAAAAAAATTGTTAAATGTTTTATGTAAATACTAGAAATGTGTTAAAAGATCCTGGAGAGAAGTAATCTCAGGAAATTAGTAAAATAACCTAACAATCCTAGGATAATGTAAATATAGCCTTACTATGTCAACTATAGCAGAAGGACTGTTTGGCTAAGCTGTTTTTCTTTCTTTTTTTTTTTTGTCTCTCTATACTTCCTACTTCTGTTAAATAGGTGCCAAGTATATATTTTATAACCCACACAGATTGATGTGGAAAAACATCACTATAGGCACCAAAGAAGGCGAAACCTGAATAAGTAAAGGGAGGAAAAAGAAGTCAAATGAGAGAAAAATGTAAAAATGACAAGATTGATTGTTTAACAATATTACTATGGTACACATATTGCTATAATTTACTGAGGAATGTGTATTAATATGCTGTTTTAAAAACACTATTAGAAAGAATTAGTCACAAGACAAAAACAATACATGCTGTACCTTAAATGCAATACCATCACTGTATAACTAATATGTTGGAAGAGGCTTGGGATATTAAGTAGCAGTGTTTGTTGAGGGAACTAGTTTGTTCAGCTTTGTCCACATTGTTTATAGTAACACAGCGGGGATACTATGGAGTAAATCTATATCTAAAAAGAAAACACATTTCAAGATTAGACGTTAAGGTAAACCATATAATGAACCTTCATCCTTCCCCCCGATTATTCCTGGTCCAGGGATATAGTGGTTAGGCACAGTGTAGGGACAGGGATAAATAGATGCTTTCCTAAACCATCACACAGTAACAAATACAAAACTAACAAAACAAAACTAATATACATGGCATATCTAAGGAATACATCTAATAAATAAATGTGGGAAATAGAATCATGGAATGTTAAAGGGCTCCAAAACAAGAAGAAAAGAAAACTGTTCTTACACCTTACATTAAAAACCACAGCCAACCTCATACTAATACATGAAACACACTTGACTGAAGAGCAATGTGCAGAAATCAGCAGAAAGAAATGGATAAGTCAAATCATAGCTTCAGAGGGGAAAACAAACAGTGCTGTGGCTGCCATAATAATTAAAAAACAATTTAAGGAAAAAATACTTAAAACCAAAGCTGACAAGGAGGGAAGATGGTGCTATATAACATTTAATAGTCCTACAATACCAAAACCTATAATGGTACTTAATGTTTACGCACCCTGTAATAACCAACAACACTTTTTTATGGTATTATACCCAACCTTAAACCAATTTAAAGATCACTACCTAGTGATTGGAGGTGACTGGAATACATATCAAAACCCAGAAAAGGATAAATCTAATCTGACCAAATCACATAATAAACAAGCCACATTAGCCCTTAATGAACTCAAACAAGATTTCAAACTATATGACCCTTTTAAACATGGGAACAGTGCAGATAAAACAGGGAAACTCACATTCTATTTGCAATGCCGCAAAATGTGGTCAAGGATAGACTTCTTCTTAATCTCTGATATATTCATTAACATGGACCCAACAATAACTATACATATCAGGTTCTTTTCAGATCACTCCAAAATCACACTGAACATTAACTGGGACAAAAAGATATATTTAGAGAATAGTGGTCATAATTGATCATTAAACCCTAATTTACTTTCCAAAATGGATGTAATGAAAGAAACAGAAGCAATACTAAAAATAGCTCTTACAAATATCACTAACTCCCAAGTACCAACTGACATAGAATGGGCTGCAACCAAAGCACAAATCAGAGGATTGTTTATCAAAAAAGCAGCATAGTATAAAAAAATACAACTGAAAGAGGAGCATATACTGAAAGGGAAAATAGAGCATCTTGAAAAAGAACTAATAAATAACCCTAAGAACCAAACAGAAGCAGAACTTTTAAAACTGCAAAGGGATCTATATATGTTAGAAACCAGGAACCTATCTTTCTATGAAGCCAGAATGTTAGCCACTTACGCAGAAGAAGCTCAAATACCATCTAGAGCTCTTGCCAGAATTATCTGCCAACACAAAAATGCCTCCAATATATTAGAAATAAACTACAGAGACAAAAACTACACAAAAAATGAAGACATTATTAAAACATTTGAACAAATATACTCTCAAATATATGGAGCACAAATACTACAAACCTCAAAGGAAGATAGAACTCTTTTTCTTCAAAAACTGAAATTCCCTAAACTCAATTTAGACCAACAAAAAAAACTAACTGAGCCGATATCCATCAGTGAAATTATTACAACAATCAAACACTTAAAAGTGCATAAGGCTCCGGGTCCAGATGGACTCACATCAGAATTTTACAAAGCATTTTCCCCCTTGATAGCCAAACTATTATACTATACACTGAATTACATAATAAACTATAAAATAAATGATATCCACTTTAATGCCTCTAAAACTATATTTATATTGAAAGAACACACAGACCCTAAAAACCCCGACAGCTACAGACCCATCTCCCTCTTAAATATAGATACTAAAATATTTACCTCTATACTTGCAAACAGAATGAAAAATCTGATAGAAAAAATCCTCTCCCCAGAACAATCTGGTTTTACACCACATAGACAGACTAGTGACAATACATTAACATTAGATGCACTAATATCCTACGCTAACCGATACAATATCAACATCTACACAATGGTAGTGGATGCCCACAAGGCATTTGATAGGGTTAATCTAGAATTCTTACTCCAAACACTACCCTACTTTAATATACCCAATAACTTCATTCAAATCATCCAAACTTTCTATAGCAACCCATACACATCTCTGTATATAAATAAAACTTGGTCAACTAGGATCCCAATAAAAAATGGAACAAGACAAGGATGCCCACTATCACCCTTCCTGTTTAATCCATACCTAGAACCACTCTTTCTATACATTAAACAAAGTACATATCACAATCCTCCATCAATACACAACTTCAAAATATACCTCACTGCATTTGCAGATGATCTGAACATATACTGCACTACACCAAATTCAGATATAAACAAAATAATAGCTGCAATTGAACATTTCTCGACTATGTCTAACTACAAACTAAACCTTAATAAAACTAATATTTTCCCCCTAAAAACACCCAAGCTCATCTCAATAATACCATTGTTAAACACAATAAAAATTAAAGAAGAAACTAAATACCTGGGAATCACCTTTTTCCAGAGTAACAAAGACTTCTACCAACACAATGTAAACCTTAAATGGCAAAATATAATGCAAGACTGCAAAAGATGGAACAACCTAAAACTACCATTCTTGGCCAAAGTATCAATAATCAAAATGAACATTTTACCTAGATTAATGTATATATACCTTCCTAGCAAAATTTATATGGGAACCCAAAAAAAAAACAGAATCTCCTATCCAAAATGAACACTCCCCAAAAGCAAAGGAGGACTAAATCTACCAGATTTTAAAATGTACTACTCGATCATTAACACTAACAGAATATTGAGAATAGCTGAACATAACCCGTCAATGGAAAATTGGTCTCCTCTCTGGGTGACAATATATTATAGATATATTAAAGCTCTAGGTTTCAATCCCAAAGCACTTCCATTCCTGAAGCAGAAAGAAATACAAACTTATAACATTATAGAGCCCTTAAAACATTCTATCAACCTAGCACAAAAACTCTTTCAATTCTTGAACCTTAGACATGCCATGACAATACTGCAACCCCTTCAACAATAAGATGCTGGACTTAGTCCCTTTTCCCAGACTAAAAGATAAAACAATCCAAGATATCTATCCCTACCTTAACTGTTCAATACAAGAAATGAGGACCAACTTAAACCTCCCTAAATCACACATAATAATCCTAAGACAAATCAAAGAACTGTGTTCCAGTTATCTCCAAAATATTACTATGACCAATAGTGACATAGAAACTTGTAGCAGGCTTTGGAAAACTATTATCACAACAAAGAAAACTATTACCAATTCATATAAAATGATAAATGAAATCAAATACCAGAAGGACCTCCTCTTCTCTAACTACTGGAGAAAAATTAAACCATCCATAGATGATCAGCAAATAAGCCAGGCAATCAATCTAACACTGAAGATTCTACCCCTCAAAAAGTTAGCATACGCTCAGCTCATGATCAATAATTATGCTTATTTTACACCTGCAATCCTACACAAATTTAACACATCAAAATCACCTTTCTGCCCACACTGTAAGGACCAGATAGCTGACTTAATCCATGTATTTTGGAGCTGTAAATGTGTCTATAAACTCTGGAACTCTCTAAAGGTACAATTACAAAAAACGGGTTATCAAACATCAACATTAACTTGGGAATTCACTCTGTTACACATTCTCCCACCCAACATCCCAAGAAAACAAGCAAATACACTTTTAACAATTTTCCTACTAATGAAACTGTATATAGCTTTTAAATGGCTAGATACAATAAATATCTCTTGGGAGGGTTTTAAACAAGTAGCTATACAGCACCTTTTAGCTCATAAAATAGTAATAGATAAAAGAAACAAAAACATGAAATCCAGAGAAATTTGGGAACAAACCTTTAACATCATATTAGCATAATTCATCACACAGCAACTTAGAAATATACTATAATAGGTTCATAGGTTCATAGGTTTATACTAGGCTAACTGCCCTAGGGCATTTATAAGCCTAGCCCAAAGTTATGTGGCTTACGCTGCCCCTTATGTTAGAAATACTGTGCCCATTAGTTTGTTGTGCCTCTGTCCAGTAGTGACACAGAGATGATTCCCGGGGTAAACCTATGATCTCCCATCCACAGGTCAAGATTTCTCTTGAACAGAGCCAGCGAGGTGCTCTGCTTCACATGGACCGGGATTTTATTCCACAGCATGGGGAGTCTCTGGGTGATAAATCTATCCCTCCAGCACATCCTATTTATATCCGTGCTAAGGTTTAAGTCTCTTGCTCTAGTGGTTTTGGTGGATTTGGATTTTTTGAGGTGGAGCATGTCCATTAATTCCGGGTTGGTCATGGCCTTGTATGTCAGGCACAGGTCACCTCTGAGCAGACGGTATGCAACTGAATAGAGTTGGAGTTTCTTCAGTCTGGCAGCATATGACAGGTTTTGGTCCCTTTATCCTTTTGGTGAGGAACTTTTGGGGTCTCTCCAATTGCTGCAGGTGTCGGGTGAGATACATCCCGAATGGGGCATTGTACTCGATCATTGGTCTGATAAGTGAAGAGTACAGGGGAACAATGACCTCACTTGATCTGGATGTGAATCCCTTCATGATCAGGTGAGCAATGTAGAAGGTCTTTCGAACCACTTTAGCAATGTGAGTGTCAAACGAGAGGCCACTGTCAACCTGGGTCCCCAGGTCCCTGATAACCTCTTCTGTGCTTAGTGGGCTGCCACCTATATGGTAGCTTGGGGTTACCTTGTTTTTCCGAGGGTATGACTATACACTTTTTGCGTTTAACTTCAGGCCAAGGCTCTGGCACCAGCTATCAGTTTCCCCTCTAAAGGATGTCTGTGTCCGATGTACTATCTACTATGGCAGTTTGCAGTCATCTGCAAACTTTGTCAGCATAGTCCTCCTATGTTGCCTGTACTTCTGAGAAGTAGATGCGAACAATAGGGGGCAGGACTGAGCCCTGTGGGACTCCACTTGTAACCGGCTTGGATTCTGACATGGCTCCAGCAACTCTAACCCTGTGGGTTCTGTCCTTTAGCCAGTTTGCAACCCATCTTGTGACATATGGGTTTACATTTAAGCTGGTAAGTTTCTCTATAATACCCGAGTGGGGTATTGTGTCGCTTTTGCAAGGTCAAGGTAGGCTGTATGGACTGCCTTTCCCTCATCAATGGCCTTGGTGACTGTTTTGAAGAAGTCGACCAAGTTCAAAAAGATCTGCCCTTGACAAAGCCAAACTGGGTTGGGTCCAAGGTCTGCAAGTCCCTATGTCCTTGTTTATGAGTTCCATTATGATCCTCTCCATAGCTTTGCAGACCAGGCTTGTTAAGCTTATTACCAGGGTCTGTAGAGGCACGAGTGGGACCACAGTTGCGTGCGCCACTCCTTGGGCACATATCCTGTGGTGAGGCTAAGATTAAACAGCTGCCTTATGTGCGGGTTTAGTTCTTCATTGAGTTCATGTAGCGGACCCCATCTGGTCCCATTGATGCTGTGTTTTTAGTTTAGAGAGCAGCTTTCACCTGCGCATTTGAGATGTCTGGGAAGCTACACTCAGTTGGGATAGTTATCTCTCCTTTTGTGGGGGAGAGGGGGGGTGAAGTTTGCGCTGAACCTGTCTGCCAGTATGATGGCAATGTCTGTGGGTTCAGTGATTTTTGTATCATTTTGGACTAATTCTGAGCATATCTGGGAGTTTCCACCCAGGTTTCTGACATAGCTGAAGAAGGCCTTATGATTGTCTTTTGAATCTATGGCAATTTTTCTCTCAAAGTTGGCCTTGGATGATTTTATGAGGGATCGTAGTTTCTTGCTAGTGCTGATCAAAGATGCCTTCCCTTTTTGGGATTTTGCTCTATCATGTAATGGCTTTCTCCTCTTATTGTAAAGTTTGTTTATGGCTGGGGTCCACCAGACTGGACGTTTGCCCTTGGTGGAAAGAGTCTTGGTTTTATTTGGGATTGCCTGATCCATGCAGTCCTGAAGGTGTTCATAGAAGGCATTTGTAAGGGCTTCAAGAGCTTGGGTTGTGGTTTCCATTGGCTCGGGGGCCTTGAAGGATACCACACCTGTCTTGAGTAGTGTGAAGTTTGCTTTAGTGAAGTTCTTCACTGTGGTCTTTTTTGTTTGGGGTGGGAGCGGGATGTGAATTTCTAGTGAGATTAGTTTATGATCTGATCTCACCAATGAGGGATATACTTCCGGTGTGGAGCATTTTGTCCCCATGTTCGTGATGATGAGATCTAGTATATTTTCTCATAGGTTCATACTAGGCTATCTGCCCTAGGGCATTTATGAGCCTAGCCAGAATGTGTTTGGCTTTCGCCACCCATTTTAAATTTATTTTGCTATGCCGTTTTTCGAGGTTAGTATACTGTGCCTCTGTCTAACAGTGACACAGAAGTGATACCCGGGGTAAACCTACGATCTCCCATCCACTCATCAAGATTCCTCTTGAAGAGAGTCAATGAGGGACTCTGCCTAACCTGGACTGGGATTTTATTCCAGAGTGAAGGGAGCCTCTGGGTTATGAATCTGTCCCTCCAGCATGTCCTATTTATTTCAGTGCTGAGGTTCAAGTCTCTTGAGCATGTAGCTCGATGGGATTTGGATTTTCTGAGGTGCAGCATGTCCATTAATTCTGAGTTGGACATGGCTTTATATGTCAGGCACAGATCGCCTCTGAACAGGCGGTATGCCACTGAGTAGAGCTGGAGTTTCTTTAACCGGACAGCATATGGCATCTGTTTGAGCCCTTTGATCCTCTTGGTGAGGTACTTTTGGGGTCTTTCCAGTTGCTGCAGGTGTCTGGTAAGGTACATCCCAAAAAGGGCATTGTACTCAATTATGGGCCTGATGAGGGATGAGTAAAGAGGCACGATGACCTCCCCTGATCTAGATGTGAATCCCTTCATGATTAGGTGGGCTATATAAAATGTTTTTCTAACCACTTTGGCCACGTGGTTGTCAAATGAAAGATTTCTATCATCTTGGGTCCCCAGGTCCCTAATTACTTCTTCTGTACTTAATGGATTACCACCTATGTGGTAATTTGTGGGCACTTTGTTTTGCCAAAGGGGATAACTATACACTTTTTGGCATTTAGCTTGAGGCCATGGCTCTGGCACCAGTTGTCTGTTTCTATGAGGCCCTTTAGGAGGATGCTTGTGTTGGCTGGAGAGTCGATTATGGCACTCAGTTTGCAGTCACAGCCACAGTCCTTCCGTGTTGGCCTGTACCTCCGAGAAATATATACCGAACAAGAGAGGTCCCAGAACTGAGCCTTGTGGGACACCACTTGTAACTGGTTTGGAGTCTGACATGGCTCCAGCAATTCTAACCATGTGGGTTCTGCCCTTGAGCCAGTTTGCAATCCATCTAGTGACATAGGGATTTATATTTAAGCTGGTGAGCTTATCTATAATGTCCGAGTGGGGTATTGTATCGTAGGCTTTTGTGAGGTCCAGGTAGGCTGTGTGGACCACCTTCCCCTCGTCAATGGCCTTTGTGACTATTTCAAAGAAATCAACCAGGTTTAAGAGGCAGGATTTGCCCTTAACAAAGCCAAACTGGGTAGGATCCAGTGTCTGTAGGTCCCCAATATCTTTATTTATGAGGTCCATGATGATCCTTTCCATAGCTTTGCAGACCAAGCTTGTCAGGCTTATGGGGCGATAGTTTCCAGGATCCGTTGAGGCACCACCTTTATGGAGAGGGACCACTGTTGCTGTACGCCACCCTTTGGGCACATCCTGTAGTAAGGCTGAGATTGAACAGTAGTTTTATGTTTGGGTTTAGCTCTTCTTGGAGTTCATGTAGGACGCAGCCGGGACACCGTCTGGTCCCATTGATGCTGTGATTTTTGCTTTGGAGAGGGCGGCACTTACCAGAGCATCTGAGATGACAGGGGGGCAGCACTCTGCTGGGATAGATATTTGCCCTTTTGTTGGGGAGGGTTGCTGAACCTGTCAGCTAGGATGTTGGCAATGTCTGTGGGTTCAGTGTATTTTTGTCATTTTGGACTAATTCTGAGCATATCTGGGAATTACCACCCAGGTTCCTAACATAACTAAAGAAAGCCTTGTGATTATCCTTAGTGTCCTGTGCAATTTTTCTCTCGAAGCTGGCCTTAGACAATTTTATGAGTGCCCGTAGTTTTTTGCTAATACTGATCAGTGATGCCTTCCCTTTTTGGGATTTTGCTCTATCATTTAGTAGCTTCCTCCTTCTATTGTATAGTTTGTTTATGGCTGGGGTCCACCACACAGGATGTCTGCCTTTGGAGGATTGGGTCTTGGTTTGATTTGGGATTGCATGATCCATGCATTCCTGAAGGTGTTTATAGAATGCATTTATAAAGGATTCTGCAGTCTGGGCCATATTTTCCACAGGCCCAGGGGGCTTTGAAGGATTCCACCTCAGATTTGAGGAGTGTGAAATTTGCTTTAGAGAAGTTTTTCACTGTGGTTTTCTGGGCAGGGGGTGGGGTCTGGATGTTAATATCCAGTGAGATTAGTTTATGGTCTGATCTTACCAGTGAGGGATACACTTCTGGTCTGGAGCATAGAGTCCCCATGTTGGTGATGATCAGGTCCAGTATGTTTTCCCCTCTTGTGGGAGTAGTAACAAGTTGTTCCATAGCATTTGAGTTTATAAATTCTAGGAACCTTTGGGCTAGGGTGTTTGAGCTAGAGTAATGCTCCCAGACTATGTTTGGGTAGTTGAAGTCACCCAATATAATGGTGTTTGGAGAGACCTCATATTTTCCAGTGTTCTCAGAAAGGCCGAGTGGGGTTTATGGGTTTGGGAGGGTGGTCTGTAGCAGGCTATAAACTGGAAGGCAGTTTTACCCACTGTTAGTTGCACATGGATAGTCTCTGATGCTTCGTGCTTTGCCACCAACCTGGAGTTGTGGGTATCTTTGATGAATATCGATACTCCCCCTCCTTTTGTGGTTGGTCCAAGTTTTGGGGCCAAAAGCATGGTATGAGGTATAACCTGGTAGTGCTGGGGTGCTCTCGGGATCCCTGAACCAGGTTTCTGTTACTGCACAGATATCGATGTTCTCCATGCTAAGGAGAGTTTTGAGTGCATGCATCTTGAGGTTTAGACTTCTGGCATTGAGTAGCATTACTCTTAGTTTCTTATCCCTTGTGATACCTATGGAGGTGGGTTTGTCTTTTGAGCCTTGCCTAAAAAAGGCACTATGGGGGTAGCAAGAGCCTTTGCCAATATCCGAAAAACCAGGGGTGACAGGTGCAAGCCGTCCCTATCGAAGCATTGTGGCTTGTCAAGCATATCATCCCAAGCTGACAGGCATTGGATCCCCTTTGAATGACACCAGTACTTAAGCCAATTGTTGAAACTGATCATCGTGTCTTCATATTGTGGCATCATTCTTGGTGAGGGTAAGATGCTACTCAAGGTCAGGGTCATACCAGCCTGGGATACATGCTCAGAGATCTCCTTTATGTGTCTTTTCATGTAGTCCAGGGAGGTACATCTCAGGTGATTCACACCAGCATGGACAATGACTGAGTCATATTTGTACTTGCCTTGGAGTGACCTGAGTGCTTGTGTTATGTGGCAGATCCTAGCACCCGACAGGCTGCTCACCATGACCCTCTCCTTGTTCAGCCTGTGCCTGATGATAGAGTCACCTATTACAAGTGTATCAGGTGTGTTGTTTAGTCTTAAGGGCTGTGACTGTTCGGCACACTGGCTTTGTGAGATATGTGTTGCACATGTTTTGTTTTGGGGTAGCGGTTGCTTGGGTGTCTGCTTTGGAGGTCTCTGCTGCTTAGGCAGATCTTTATTTAGAGCCTCTGAGTATGTTTTTGTGTGATTATGTGTTTGGTTTGCTGTCGTGGTAGGTCTATGTGAGACTGGAATTGTAGTGAGTGTGGTTTCCTTCTCCTCCTGACTGGTTATGCCAGTACTGAGTTGAGAGAGCTTAGCCTCCAGTTTGGCTATATGGTTGCATCTCTCACATGTTGGAATTTGTTGGGAGGAGGAGAGGGTTGTCTGTGTACATGAGGCAGTTGTAACATTGCCTCAAGATTCCCAGATTCACCAGCTGGACAAGAGAGGAGATTGACAACTGACCTTTGGACATGCTAGAATAATATCGGGAATTCCTTAATAATTGAAAACAAGGGCCAGTGGGGAGTGAGGGTGTAGTGCTTTTAATTTTTAGTGCTGACTCATATAATTGCTTTAGTGAGCAAGTGCCAGGTAACTTAAGTGCAATGTGTTACAGGTAACTTAAATGCAAAAACGACAAACAGTAACTTTCTTTCAAGTGAAACAAGGAAATAAGTACAGTAAGCAATGCAGATATCACTAGTGATCCACAGAAGAGCTGAGAAGCGTATTAGGTGAAATTAGCGTTCCAGGGAAATAACAAGTAAACAAACAACAAGCATATAAACAAAGCTAGATTCAGCAGGCCTGGATCTAGTCTATGCTACAGCAAACAAGGTGTACCAATTTCAGTAAGATACAGTTCAAATATTCAGGCACTATAAACCTTTAACCAGAAATTCCCAGCTCAGAAGGGCAGAGTCCAGCCTCTTCTCCCACAAGAGTGCAGACCATGAACCTTCTTAATGTAAAATAACTGGCCTGAAGCCCAAGTGCTTAAACCAGAACTAATACACTTTAAGAATAACAGACACTGGGCTCTCAATCAGCAGTTCCCAACTTAGAAGGATGAAAGCTACCTGTCCTGCCACCACAGTGCATGCCACAAACCTTCCTAATGTAAAACAACTGGTCTGAAGCCCAAGTGCTTAATCCAAAAGACTTAGAATGATAACTACACTTTAATCAAGTTACTACCAAGCAGTAATAAATACAATTGAATACTTTAGAGAATGCCTGGATTAGTGCTCAAGTTACACAAACAAAGCTAGATCCAGCAGGCCCGAATCCAGTCTATGCCACAGCAAACAAGGCGCACCAACTTCAGTAAGAAGCAGTTCAGATATGCATGCACTATAAGCCTTTAACCAGAAATTCCCAGCTCAGAAGGGCAGAGTCTAGCCTCTCCTCCCACAAGAGTGCAGACCACGAACCCTCTTAATGTAAAATAACTGTCCTGAAAGCCCAAGTGCTCAGAATTAATACACTTTTAGAATAACAGACACTGAGCCCTCAATCAGTAGTTCCCAACCTAGAAGGATGCAAGCTACCTGTTCTGCCACTACAGTGCAGACGACAAACCCTCTCAGTGCAAAACAACTGGTCCGAAGCCCAAGCCGAAGCCAAAAGGCCTACAAATAGTCTATACCACTTAACAGGAAAGGCAGGAAACAAGCTTAAATTTTTTTTTTCTGTTTCCCAGATGATCTCTTTGTACACAGTAGGAGTGCCTGAAATTAGAATATGATCTCACTGCACTCAGTTGAGTGAGCAAATGAGATGGGCCCAGAAGGAGTATCCAAACACAAATTTACAAGAGGGGCGGGCAGTTTCAAGGCCACTAATGGAACCAAAGAACACATACAAGTTCAGATATTAAATAATAACTTGGATATTACGAATGTATATACTGTCTATATAACTGTGGAATTAACAATGAAAGCATCTATATACATGGTGTAAATAGATATGTTGTATGACCTATAACCTGTGGTATTTGACATCAATGTATAACATATGTATATGTGTGTATGTGTATTTATGTATGTATATATATATATATATATATATATATATATATATATATATATATATATATATATATATGTGTGTGTATGTATGTGTATGTATATATATATATATATATATATATATATATATATATATATATATATATATAGATATATATATGCACACGGTCATGTTGTAAGATGTTTTTTATTTGTGACATTTATTAATGTAAAAATAAAAATTATTGAAAAAAAAATAAATAAATAACAGGCATTTGAATTCCAGACTTCATATTAGTCAGAAAGTACATGGTAACACAAAACCGTTTATTCTAGCAGTTGTCTACGTTTATAATATGGATATTTGAAATTTGTCCCTATTTTTGGGACTGTATTCCTCCATTATTGGCTTCGTCCAGGTATTTATTTATCTATGGTGAGAACTGAATTCACTGAATGTTTGGGGGCTGTATCCTCCCCCCCCCCATTACTGGCTTTGTCCACATGTTTTTTGCTAAGAGGTTGAGAGCTATGGTGAGAACTGAATTCACTGAATATGTTTGGGGGCTGTATTCCCCCATTATTGGCTTTGTTCAGGTGTTTTGTGCCAAGAGGTTGACAGCTATGGTGAGAACTGAATTCACTAAATGGTAGCCATTTAAGTTTGTCTTCCTCTCTTTCACAAAACAGCTGATTTGGCATAGTGGTATGTTTCTCTGACTGTTTTGCACAGGGTCCCCTGGGTTAAAGACATGGCAGTGAAATGTATGATGGTAACACAGCATTTTATTCTAGCAACTTTCCAACATTATACAAGCAATGTTTAAAATGTGTTGCTGTTTTTTGGGTTTTTGTCACCCACCCCCTCCCATAAATTTCGGCTTTTTCCAGATTTCATGTTATGCAAAGTTCATAGATACAACTGCGTCTCGAGTAGATTTTACAAGGAGCTGAGAGCTGCAGGGGAACAAAACTTTAGTGCTGCTTATTCTGAGTCTGCTTGCATTGTTAATAGCACAACAGTTAGTGTACTTGATTTTGATGCAGAAGGCTGTGGGTTCTACTCCCACAGTAGATAAATGTATTGCTGGTACTGTATTGTGTTGTAAATGGGGTGGATGCTGCAGTCCTTTTTGGCGAAGATACCTAGAGTAGTAAGTATGAAACTGTTATCAGTTTGCCATACAGTCCCTATTGTGATATTACTAGCTTATCATTTTTTTTATGCATGCAACATAGGCAATTTATTCCTCAAGGGCAACAGGCACTTTATTTGTAGATGAATAAACAATGACATATAAAGTTGTTTACTAGCAGCAACCTCTTCATTGTTACAGATTTCTTTATTGTGGAATTATTTAGATGACTTTTACTACTTCAGAGATTGTGCATATTTACTGATACTGGTGGACTGTAGAAGGTTGAGTAGACTATTATAATGGAAATGTTCTGAATTGGGTAGTTTTGTCATTGGTGCATGCATTTTGTTTCATTGTTTACTGGAAAAATGTTCAAAACAATAAATTTAAAATGCCCTCTAACAACTGTACTGTATTGTACAAGGAATACAATTTAATACAATTGGGAAGGTGTATCACAGAGCATGTGTATGTTCTGTGTTCAAGGGGCCTATGATTTGAAAACAGCCCAAAAGGGGCCTATGATTTGAAAACAGCCCAAAATTAATCTTTATCTTCCACTGGCAAAATGTATTTTCTTTGAATGTGGGTTTCAATGCTGTTTCAATGCATGTGAGTTTCAAGGGCAGAGAAGTTTTAATGCTAAGTCTGTTTTCATTGTGAGACTGCATTGCTTTGTTTAGCAGATATCAATTGGGGTTTGTGCTGTAGAAATGCAAAATCAAACTTTCAAATGAAATCCAAATCATTGCAGAAGTAAAGCAGTATGCACATTACAGTGTTTATGGTAAATGGGGCAAAATAACCAAGGAATGGGACACTAGAATGGCTGCAGAGGGGAGGCTCCAATCGACCATGATTTTGAGAGGGGAAGGGCAGCAAACTCAGCCCCGGTTGAACTAAACCTCTCAGCTCTCCATATTTTTGCAGAATGAATAGATATTTGCTTCTTATTTTTGGTTTCTTCCTCATAAAATGTGTGGTTTTCTGGCAAATCATTTAGGAATGAAGTCACTAAATGACAGATATTGAGTTTTATGTCATAACCTTCAGAAAAATACATGCTGAAGCAAGTCCTGTTATTCCATCAACTGTCTTAAGTTTATACAAGAGCAATTTTTAGTAGTGTTTGTATGTTCCCCCAATATATTTGGCATTTTCCAGATTTCCTGCATTAACAGGTTGAGAGGTACGTGCAAATAAAATGCTTTATAGAATTAGGCATATCCAAACCTCGCAACTTTCCCCGATTTTGGCTCAAAATGTTGCTCTTCCCCTAATATTTCCACTGCAAAATGGCAATTTTGGAAGAAAACATGGGTTTACAATTAATAAATTACTGTAATAATCAGTTATAGATTACTTTTATTTCAGAAATGCATGTAGATTCTTTTATTTTGTCAGCTGCTCAAGTACTAATATTAAAAACCCTTCTTTGACAGGTTCCCAGCTGTATTGTGTGGCTATTTTATATTTTTGCATCACATTTTTGGTCCATTTTTCATATAATTGTGTTTTTTTGGCAAATTAGTGGCAAATCATTAAAGACTGAAGTTAGAAAATAATGAAAGACATTTGAGTTTCAGATTTCGTACCTTTCATAAAATTCATACTAATGCAAGACCTATTATTCTATTATCTTTCTAAGTTTATAAGAGCAATATTTAAAAAGTGTCCTTATTTTTATGCCTTTGTCCCCTTCTATGTATGGCTTTGTCCAGATTTCTTGCTCTGAGGTTGAGAGGTATGACAAATGTGTCAGGGCCATCACAGTCAGCCAGAGACATTTCAAATTGTGACAAACTTGTTGCACCTGACTCCCCCATGTAGTGACTCTGGATGTGTCCAAGCAAAGCAAGGAGCAGTTATGCAGTGTAAATGTGCAGACTATCCCCCCCCCCCATCCAAGGTAAACACAAGTATTACAGTGGCTTTTCATCTGTCATTGATTTTGCAGAATGTTCTGGTTTCTGTCATATTTTTATACTGTTGATTTATGCTTATTATTATTCAGAAAGTGCCTTTTGCTCTGTGTTTAAGTAGCAGTGCTTTAATGACCATCAGGTAAGCTTGTCTGATATTGTAAGATGCAAGTAAGTTTTAATAAGCAGTATTGCCAACATTGAAAGCCTTTCTGTTGTTGCCATGCAGAGAATACTTACATAACTAGATAACATATAAGCATTGGGTATTGAAATGCATATGACAGTATTTGTAATAAAGGACAGGATTACATTATGTTAAGCTCATTACAGGCTTTACCTGCAAACTAAACAGAATGCCAATCTATCATGTGTGGTCCATATCCTGTGCAGTAATCCTTTAAGCAATATATGTTGAACCAATTAGCTTGTTTCTTGTTTGCTTTTCATTTTTTTACTTTGATTATGTTTTCCCCATGAAACAAGTAGGTAGTTGCTGTCAGGCAGCAGGTCTTTTTTGGATAAGAAACATTTTTACAAGTGGGGGTACCACAGAGATTGCTACTTTCAGCATGTTACTTGGTACTTTAATAAAGCTGAATATAAATTCTAATTAGAACTGGAGTGCAAGGAGAAGTGATTTGAGTTAAGTGCTGCTTGTTTTCCTTATACTTGATTTTGACTGGCATCCCAGTAATGTATTTAAAAAGTAATTTATTTTTTTCATGCCTCACATCCTTTTTGTTTCCATCTAGATATTAAGTAAGCTGTCATACAGCCAATGGATTGAAATATTTTTTTTCTTCTACACTTCATTTTGTCTTGATTGGACTCTCATAATGATAGTTTGGCACCCAGGACAGCGTATTTAATTAATTTTTGTGTGGTTTTGAGCATAGCTCCTCCCTTTCTAGTTGGTCATACCCATTCCCATTGACCCCACCCATTCAGCTGTCTCCTGCAGCCCCCCTTTGATTTGAAGTCACCAGCCGCCACTGGGTGCTAGTACAGTTATAAGACATGACATGTTGAAAGGAATCAGTTAAATAAACAAATATAGGATAAGAGTATATATGTGGGATGTTTTATAAGTCCCTGGTCAGCCAAAATTGCGTAGAAACAAAGAAAATACTTAAGACTAATATGGAACAAGGTAGAAGGGGTGGAATTTATCTTAGAGGCTGGACAGGGGTGATAAAGTGAACAGGGATATTAAGCTTTTGTGGGTACATGAGATTAACAAATGCATGGGGCTGTATTAATGGTTTTGAATTTAACATAATTAAGTACATCAAGACCCTTGGGGGGCCACGGTGGTGCAGCGGTTAGCGTTGCCGCCTCACAGCAAGAGGTTCTCCGGTTCGATCCTCGGCTGGGGTGCCTTCTGTGTGGAGTCTGCATGTCCTCCCTGTGGTTGCATGGGTTTCCTCTGGGTGCTCCGGTTTCCTCCCACATCCCAAAGACATGCTGTAGGTGGATTGGACACACTAAATTGGCCCTAGGAGTGAGTGTGTGCATGTGTGTGCCTTCTGTGGAAGGTTGTTTGCCGGGCTGGCAACTTGGCACTGTAAAACTCCACTGCCAATCATGAGCGGACAGTGATCCTTTGTGGTGACCCCTAACCAGGAAAAGCTGAAAGAAGAAGAAGTACATCAAGACATTTGAACTTTGTGATGGTCAGGATAGGAGGCAAAATGCTGTGGTGGACAGAGACAGAAAAAATACAGCTGATTAATATAGAGTTTGATTAAAGCATTATACCAAAAAGGGGGACCAGATGCAGATGGTGCTATGCCATCTCAAACTGTACAAGAGGGTAGTTTCAGCCAGGGTCAGTTGAAAACAGAAACCCAGGATTTAAAGTAGGTTGGTAGGACAGAGTGTGGTGCACATATCAACAGGAGAACTATCACAAAGCTTATAGAAAGGCAAGACAGAAAAGTACCAAACATTTTTTTCCTAGAATAAATATGCTGTCATTAGGCTTTGCAATAAAATGGGAGACTGTTTAAATGTATTAGTATTCTTCTTGTAAAAGTTTGTTGCGAATTGTGTTGTTAAATATGTAACTTTGTGTTATACGTTGGGAAGATATATAACTGTGGATATGGAATGCTATTAATTATTAAAACTTTTCTAATCAAAGGGAAATTTTATGATATAATGGTGCTCAGTAATGGCACTCTCATAATTGATTCTAGAATATCAGAAATCTATAGGTTTTATCCGACACTAGGTGCATAGATTGATTCATTTTCCAATAGTGAGACTGTTGAACAGCTAAAATGTGGAGTGCTTCACTTCTGATTAGGCCATCTGTTGGGTCACATGGGTGACATGTTAAACTGAGGTATAATCTCCCTTTCAATCTAGTGATTGCTCAAGGAAATGCAGAAAATCCAAATGCATGTATCAAGAAGAGTAGGGGTACTTTATTCTATACTATTTTTCATTATAATTCACTTTCACACTCTCTCACTGCTCTTGCTGCATATCTCATTTCCCAACCTCCCCCAATGCTCCATTTTACCCATTCTTCATTCCACTCTCCTCCTGTGCATATTGCAATTAATTGTATTTATGTAGTATATTGCAAAGCAGTCTTGTCTCAGGAAATATTCAGCTATACTCTGTTATTTGCCTTTATGCTTGCCTAATTGTTGAACCATTACTTTCTCATATTTATTTTTTTTTTTTTTTGCTTTGTTTACTGGGAAAGTCTGACTAGGATAACATACACTTTTCATTCGAGGCCTAGGGAGAAAAGCTCCATATTCACATACATAGATAATACATATAATATTTACATTTTCACATTGTACATAATATTTAATCTTTGCTACAATACAACATTGTACACATGTACATTGTATTTCATCTTGGTTGCAATACATTTTAGCAGGCATAATTAGGTGTGTGACATCCTCACCAGTAGTGATTGCATCATACAAGTTGTGACTGTTGAGAAGAAAATTTTTAGTGGAGCAGAATACAGATGATCAATAAGAGAAGACACTACATTTGCATTGTATTAGTAAGTGGTGGGGCAAGGGGGAAAGAAAAGAGGGAAATAAGTTACCAGGAAGACATAGCTAGTGAAATAAATTCAATTAAATGTTTGCAGTAGGATATATGAAATATGCATCATATTGGAAAATTAATATAATAACCTGAGGTTTTGGCAAAGATATTGCAATGTGAAGAATATTTCTGGATAGTAGATTAACCAGATGTAGAGCAAGAGCAGAGACAGGTGTTTTTAGATGCTATTTTACTAGACTGTTAAAGCACTTGTTATTTCCTATACATATTAACTGTAGTAGTATTATAGGTTCATAGGTTCATAGATGTGTACTAGCTAATGACCCTGGAGCCTTTACAAGCCTAACCTATAGAATTTTCCTGGCATTGTGCCACCCAACCTTAGTTTCCAGTGCCTCTGTCGACTAGATCCTCTGGAGTGATCCCGGAGTGAATTTTTTATTTCCCATCCACTCATCAAGATTTCTCTTGAAGAGGGCCAGTGAGGTGCTGTGCTTGACATGTATGGAAAGTCTATTCCATAGCATGGGCATTCTCTGGGTTTTGAACCTGTCTCTCCAGCATGTTCTGTTGATTGTGGTAATGAGGTTGAGGTCTCTGGAGCGTGTGGTGTGGACGGATTGGGATTTCTTCAGATGTAGCATTTCTAACAGAGCTGCGTCAGACATGGCTTTGTAAGTCAAGCAGAGATCGCCTCTAAGTAGGTGATATGATACAGAGAATTGTTGGAGTTTTGAGTCTGTCCATATAGGACAAGTGTTTAAGGCCTAGGATCTTCATTGTGAGGTACTTTTGTGGCCTCTCCAGTTGTTGCAGGTGTAAAAGTGAGGTACAAGCCAAATGGGGCATTGTACTTGATAATTGGCCTAATGAGGGAAGAGTAGAGGGAGACAATGACATTTTTCTTCCTGGATGCAAAACCCTTAGTAATGAGATGTGCCACATAGAAGGACTTTCTGACCACAGTGGCAACGTGGTGGTCAAAAGAGAGGTTGCTGTCAACATGTGTTCACAGATCTCTTATAATGCCTTCTGTGTTCAGTGGACTACCATCAATGTGGCAATTCAAGGGAACCAGGTTTTTCCCAAAGGGGATGAAGACACATTTTTTGGCATTCAGCTTAAGGGCATGGTTCTGACACCAGTCGGTCTCATTGAGGCCTTTATGTAGGATGGCAACATCACTTGGGGAGTTAATAATAGCTCCCAACTTGCAATCATCTGCAAACTTTGTCTGTCAGAGTCCCTTCGTGTTGACCTGGACTTCAGAGAAGTAGATACCAAACAGGAGAGGACCTAGGACCGAACCCTGTGGGACTCCACTCGTGACTGATCGGCAGTCTGACTTGGAGTCAGCTACTTTCACACTGTGGGTTCTATCTGTGAGCCAGTTTGCAACCCACCTAGTGATATAGGGGGTGATACCTAGCTAAGTAAGTTTTTCTATGATTCCTGAGTGGGGAATGGTATCAAAGGCCGTGGCCAGATCAAGGTAGGCTGTATGACCCACCTTACCTTCATCCACAGCTCTGGTGACTGACTGAAAGAAATCAACCAAGTTGAGCAGGCATGATCTACCCTTCACAAAATCAAACTATGTAGGATCCAGAGTTTGGAAATTCCCTATATCCTTGTTTATTAGGTCCATGATGATGCATTCCATAGCTTTGCATATCAGACTCATCAGGCTAATGGGGTGATAGTTCCCGGGGTCTGTAGTTGCTCAACCTTTGTGGAGATGACTGTAGCAGTGCGCCATTCGGTAGGGACAAAGCCTGAAGTGAGGCTATGATTGAACAAGGAACACAGGTAAGGTGCCAGTTTACTCTGTAGTTCATGTAGAACACAGCCAGGGATACTGTCAGGTCCCATAGAAGCTGTATTCTTGGCCTTGGACAGTGTTATTTTAACCTGTGCAGCAAAGCCTGATAATAGTCAAATGGGACCCTAGGCAGGGTAATGGATCCCTCCCCCCCAGCCATTCAAGAGTTGCATTACTTGGGTCTTTATCTCCATTTACTATAAACACTGTTCAAACCTGTCAATTTACGTACTGTTTTCATCTTTACTTCTACACCATTTATAGATATTTGGATTTCATTTAAAACTTTTATAGTACAAACATTGAAACCATTGGCTAAAACACACATAATGAAAACAGACTTAGCATGAACAACAGTAAACTTCTTTGTGCTTGGAAGTCATATTCATTGAAACTGTATTGAAATCCACTTTCATAGAAAACACATCTGGCCATCGATGGATTAAGTTTACCTTTGGGCTGTTTTCAAATTATTGACCTGTTGCTCACACTTTTAGGAACATGCATACACGTATGTGTTCTTTGATTCACCTTCCTGATTGCATTAAATTATATTCTTTATAAGATATAGCATCACCATAGCTTTCAGTTGTCCAGATTTTCACAGAATGTCCAAATTTTTTACCTCACATTTTTGGTCTGTTCCTCATAAATTTTGTGGGTTTTGGACAAATCAGTGAAGACTAAAGTCAATAAATAATGACATAAATTAAAGTGCCAGACTCCACATCCTTCAGGAAATGCATGCTAACACTAAATATTTTATTCTAGCAACTTTCTATGTCTACAAGAGCAATATTTAAGAATTGTCTCTATTTTTCGGTCATTGACCCCCCCCCCATTATTTTTGGTTTTGCCAGATTTCTTGCATTGAGAGGTATTTTTTTTTTAATTTGTAGTTTTGAACAATTTTCCAGTAAGCAAAGAAACAAAACATATGAACCAATAATGACAAAACTACCCATTGCAGAACACTTCAACTATAACCACTCATTCTTCTATTACCATCTGCATCTCCACAGAAGTAAAAGTCATCTGAATAATTATGCATTAAAGAGAACTATAATTAATGAAGAGCTTGCTGCTGGCAAACAAATTTGCATTTCAGTGTTTCATCTACAAATTCAGTGCCTGCTGTCTTTGAAGAATTAATTGCCTAGGCTACATTAACAAAACAATAAAAAAATGGTGTGCTGGTAATATTGCAATAGAGAATGGTTGGCTAACTGGCAACAGGTTTACAGTTAATAGGCATCTCATCCAAAAGAGGTCACACTCAGGAATTAAGCAACCCTGTCCCCTTACACTGCCCAATATCATCAGAAATTATCTACCCTTTATGTGAAGAGAACCCACAAGCTTCTTTCCCAAAAGCAGGTATGTTGTCTGTTACACCACTAACACTGAAAAACAGAGATTTGAATCTCTATTCATGAAATTGATAGATTGTAATCTTCAATGGCTAATAAAATAAATAAATGAAAAAATAAATAAAATGAAATAAGACCTGGCAGTTGGTGTGGAAGTTTAATTCACTTACCTCTCCTTATTTCTTAAGTTTCAGGGTTTGACTCTGAACAGAGCCACAACTAGACAGAACCCCTAACTGTGGCATTTCACACACACACACACACACACACACACACACACACACACACACACACACACACACACACACACACACACACACACACACACACTTCCTTCCAAAGGAAAGAACAGCTGTGCACTCACTAGAACAGATCATGTTGCTCCAGTGCTATGTGTCACCCAAGCTTGCCACAGGTTGAGATGATGAACATTACCTTCTTAAATCTCCCATGTGGGTTGTCCTAATGAGGAGGTTCTGGGGTGAGTTAAGGAGGTTGTCTCACAGAGTCTCAATGCTTGCTGTGTTTACAGAAGGATCATACAGTTATTTTTTTCCTGAATATTTTTTATATAGCAAAGCTGGGGGCCCCCAGCCAACATGAGCCCTAGGCAGCTGCTTAGTTCACCTAGTGCTGGATCCAGTTTTAATTGCAATAAAGCACAATCAGTTGTCTCCATCTTATCTTACTGTATAAAGCCTTTCTTTTTATCTTATCTATTTCTCTTGCCTTTTCAAAGGCAGTTTATTTAACATTAAATTCAATAAAAGGTCATCATTTTACCATATTGTCCCAAATCTTTTCTGTTACCTACATATTTATTTATAATTTTACCTAATTGTCTCCATGGTTCTATATAATAATTTTCTGTTGTTTTTCTTTCTTGGCATGCTTTTCTTTCTTTAGATACCTCTTCAATTTGTATGTTGCACAACTCAGTTTTGTATATTCCTTATTTTCACCACTTAAACATCCCCATTTTCTTTTAACAGCTCTCATTTGCTCCCATACAATGTATTTTCCACATCCATCTGCACGTATTACCTATTATTTGTATTTTTTTCTTAGCGCCAATATATGCATAGGTGACATACATACAGTTGTATTCATCTGACCTAAACCACATGTTTCATTACTACCGTAAAAAAAAAATCCTTTTTAGTTGTGTCTAACCTTGATTATCATTTAATTTCAAAAATAATTGCAAACAAGTCTTTATTGAACATGTTTAGGAGCATGTACATTCTTTCTATATACACTATTTTCCTAAAATAATGGTATTAAGTAAATGCATTTTTAATACAATATTTAGGGCACTTTCCATAAAACAGCATTTTACTTGTTTCCAACATCAACATTTTCCATTGCTGCACTATTATTTCTTGCTTTTCAACATTTTTTCCTAGCATAAGCTTCCATTATTTTGTTCTATGAAATTCACAAAGAGACTTATGGGCCACAGTAATTGCCTACAGTAGGTAGATCCATTACCAGAAAAATGTGAAAATTCATTTCAGAGACACTATGGCATCACTGAGGAAGACCTTGTTATCGATTCATTACTAAGCTTTTGAATCATACACAAGACAGCACAAGCATTGTTGGATGTAATGGTGGTAGTGTTCAACCTTGTACCCCATGCATTTCACTGACAAAGACACCTCTGACACTCATTCAGTCTCATGCACAGACACACACACACACACACACACACACACACACACACACACACACACACACACACACACACACACACAGGATCATAGGTTCATAGGATCATAGGTGGTTACTAGGCTATTGGCCCTGAGGCCCTTATAATCCTAACCAAAAGTTTAGCTCATGTTTAGACAAGTCAGCAGCCGATGCCCCTATCTGGCAGGGACATGGGTGGAATCCCAGGGGTGTATTTTCTTGTTTCCCATCCAGTTATCCAGGTTGTGCTTAAAAAGGGTCAAAATTTGTACTCTGCTTGACATGGAGATTGAGTCTATTCCACAGATGGGGGAGTATCTGCGACACAAATCTGTCCCATAAGCAAGTCCTGTTGATATTACAGACCAGGTTGAGGCCACACATGTGAGTTACTCGAGTGGAGCTTGACTTGCGGATATGCAGCAGCCCATCAAGGTGGGCTCCATGATCAACTTGTATGCCAGACACAGATCATCTCTGAGGAGTCTTTATGAAACTGAGTAGAGGTATAGAGCTTTTAGCCTATCTGTGTATGGTAGATGTTTGAGGTCCTGGATTCTCCCGGTGAGGAGCCTCTGTGGTTTGTCCAGCTGCTGCATGTGCTTTCTGAGGTACATGCCAAAAAGGGCATTGTACTGAATAATGGGCCTTATAAGGGAAGAATACATTGATGTTATGATCTCCTTGTCCCTGGATGAGATAAAATTACTTATGAGGATGGCCATGTAGAAGGCTTTTTGTACAACGGAAGCAACATGGTGATCAAAAGTCAGGTTATTATCAACGTGGGTGCCCAAATCCCTCATGAGTGATTGCATGCTTAGGATGTTATTATTAATGTGATAATGTGTGGTGACGTCACTCTCCCCAAAGGGAATGATGATGCATTTTTTTTGTTTTCGGCTTGAGGCCATGTTTCTGGTACCAGTCATTTGTCTGAGTGAGACCCTCTTGGAGGATGTCCACATCACTAGAGGGTTTGATGACAGCACCCAGCTTGTAGTCATATGCAAACATGGTCAGCCATAGCCCACTGGTTTTGGCCTGCACCTCAGAAATGTATATCTCAAATAATAGAGGCTCCAAGACCAAACCCTGGGGTATGCCACTTGTTACGGGTCTGCTGCTTGAGGTGGCTTCCCCTATTTTGACTAGGTGGGTTCTATCAGTGAGCCAGTTTACTACCCATCTGGTAACATATGGATTGATGCCTAGTTGAGAGAGTTTATCTATTATGAACATGCAAAAACCAAATGGCTGCAGGTACACTGAGGTGCCCAAAACACACAACAACAGCAAAAGTAAATTAAGGCACCAAAGTTACACACTGGGAATCAGCCACTGTACTTTATTGCAGAAGACAAATGGTAAGCGCTTTCACAACTTAATGTTGCTTCATCAGACCACATCACTACAACTGATGCTTGGTTAAATACTAGGACAATTAGTATGACATCACAATTTAAAGAGATATTACTCCACTAACATAAGAACATATATCAATATCCATAAGAAAAATGCATAAAATATATAGAAAGGTGTGTATTTACACACAATAATATTTAAAAACAATAATATTTAAAAACAATAATAATTAAAAAAAATTAATATTTAAAAAATATTAATATTTAAAAAAAGCAGCTCTTCCATTCAGAGCTCGAGCCAAAAGCAATCCAATATGGGAAAGACAGCAAGGGAAAATCAAATGGACAGAACTGCACACTTTTCAAAGAAAAGGAGGATGTAAAAACTGATCTTATTGTTAACATTTCTTCCTTTACTCTAGCTAATGAACAAAACAGTTTGCTTAATAAGGGTTTGTCTTTTATACCTGCCAAGAAGGCAGATTTAACTGAAATGCTAACAGACTTGAAATTGCTTGGTAGGAATTTATCATTAAAATGCATGTTTCATAATAATGAAAATGTCAATGTAAATATATACAAGAAACCTAGAACTTTTGTACCCCCCACCCCTCCAGGCATACAAAGATTTTTAGATATCTGTGAAAATGCTTTTAATGAAGCTTATACTCCTGGTACGCAAGGCTGCACCTTTCATAATTTAAATACAGAAGAATATAGGGCTCTATATGAATTGCAGGATTTACATTCTCTTATTATTAAACAAGCAGATAAAGGTGGTAAAATTGTATTAATGGACAAAGATTTATATGTTAACCAGATGAAGGTTTTGCTATTAGATACTTGTACCTATCAAATGCTGACATAAACAGCTGTAATTGCTATCACTGATAAAGTGTCTTTTTTAGTGTTTGATTTACTGATTACAGGATTAATTGATGAATCCTTATTTAATTATTTTTCAGTACAAAAACCTCTAGTTCCTAGGACCTATGGACTCCATAAAATCCATAAACATCCCACTGTTCCTCCTTTACACCCCATCGTATCAGGAGCAGGATGGTGCACTGAGCCTCTATCTATTTATGTAGAAGGCATTTTTACATGAGTTCTTGGATAGTTGTTATACAGTTCTTAGAGACATAAAAATGTTTTTACAGCGGTTGCAAAATAGAATGGAAACCATTGATAATGATGAAGAATTTGTATTCCTTACCATGGACATTGAATCTCTTTTTACTAGTATTCCAAATGTTTGGGGTATTGATAGAATAAGAGAATTCCTCGATATGAATAAGAAGCTGACTACTAATAAGATTATGCTAGTCTGTGCACTATTGGAGATTATACTTGAAAATAATATTGTAGATTTTCAGGATCAATTTTTTTCTACAGAAGATTGGCGTGGCTATGGGCACTTTGTGTGCAAATAGCTATGCCAATCTCTCACTAGTACGATGGGAAGAACAATATGTTTTGTCAGATGTTAACCCATTCATTTGGCTACATTCTCTGGTACGTCCATTTCGTGGATTATGTTTTTGTCTTGTGGAAAGGGCATGGTGAAAATATCAGTAATTTCATTGATTACCTGCATAGTACTACAGACTTTTTGAAGCTTACTTTTACTTTTTCTGATACATATGTTGATTTCTTGGATGTGAGTGTCACCCTTACTGATTTAAAGCAGATAAGAACCAGTATTTATCACAAACCTACAAGAACCAATGCCTGTCTTCACAGGTCAAGCATGCACCCGAGACACATACCTAGAAATGTCCTCAAAGGACAAGTCTATAGAACCCTACGCCTACATAATAATGATGAAGAGGCAGTAGTTGCTTTAAATAAGTTACAAGACGAATTTCAAACAAGAGGCTATTCTAGCTCAGAAATCACTAGAGTGATAGCAGATGCATGGAAATTGAGATCTACAAGATGTAAACCATACATGAGCTCTTATAGTGCTGATACAAGTATACATTATGATACAAGTATTGATAGAAATAAGTTTAGAATAGTTTTTAGATTTGCAAGTGACATCAATAAGTATATGGAAATTATTAAAAAGAATTGGCACTTATTACATGAAATACCAGGTCTGGTTTCCACAGTTAGTGACACACCAAACTTCAGTTTTAGAAATAATGTGTCTTTAAAGCAGCAGCTCTGTAACAGAGAACATCAGTCTTTTAGAAAAAATCTTTCAAACAGACAGGGCACCTTCCAGTGCAGGAATTGTGCTGCTTGTCAGCATGTCTACACTAAAAATGAGTACATTCATCCTGTGAAATGTTTTAAACTTTATACGAAGAATTATTATGATTGTAAAAGTGTCAATGTTGTTTATTTTTGTTTTTGCCAAGCATGCCATGCCTATTATGTAGGCAAAACAAATAGGAGCTTTAAAGAAAGAATGTTAGAACATATAAGGGACATACAGAACCAGAAGCAATCAAATGCTCTAGCTAATCATGTCCTGAATACAGACAGTAGCCATTGTTTTAAATTTTTAATCTTACAACAAATAGTAAGGACAAACAGAGGTGGTGACGTAGAAAACCACACTGAAGAATTAGAACAACAATGGATCACTAAATTACAAGCAGATAGATATCTTGGTTTGAATGGCTGCACCTCATTAGTTCCTTACCTTAAGGCCAGGCGCCTTAAACATTAAAACATGAGTTTTTTACATATATGTATATATATATATATATATATATATATATATATATATATATATATATATATATATATATATTTTTTTCATTGTACTATTATGGTTATATGTGTGTGTATATGTACACATATATATATATATATATATATATATATATATATATATATGTATATATATATATATATATATATATATTAATAACCATCAGGGATGACACCACCTTTTTAAAAATTAATATTTTTTAAATATTATTGTTTTTAAATATTATTGTTTTTAAATATTATTGTGTGTAGATACACACCTTTCTATATATTTTATGCATTTTCTTATGGATATTGATATATGTTCTTATGTTAGTGGAGTAATATCTCTTTAAATTGTGATGTCATACTAATTGTCCTAGTATTTAACCAAGCATCAGTTGTAGTGATGTGGTCTGATGAAGCAACATTAAGTTGTGAAAGCGCTTACAGTTTGTCTTCTGCAATAAAGTACAGTGACTGATTCCCAGTGTGTAACTTTGGTGCCTTAATTTACTTTTGCAGTTTATCTATTATGCCTGAGTGGGGATTAGTGTCAAGGGCTTTGGCCTGTTCAAAGTAGGCAGTGTGCACCATCTTCCCCTTGTCCAAGGGTTTGGTGACTGTCTCAAAAAAGTTGACCAAATTTAACAGACATGACCTCCCCTTGACAAAGCCAAACTGTGTGGGATCGAGTGTTTGGAGGTTGCCAATGTCTTTGTTAATGAGGTCACTGATAATCCGTTCCATGGCCTTAGAGATCAGGCAAGCTAGGCTGATGGGTCTATAATTTCCCAGATCAGTGGATGCTCCACCATTGTGCAAAGGAATGACAGTGGCTGTCTTCCACTCAGCTGGGATGAAGCTGGTAATCAGTCTTTGGTTAAATATGGCGCCTAATGGTGCTGCAATTTCCTGCCTGAGTTCACGTAGGAGGCACCCTGGGATGTTATTGGGTCCCAGTGGTGCTAAATTTAAATCTCAATAAACCACACCCCCTTCCACTACCTATCACAGATAGCCCCTTATTTCCAAACACCACCCCTTCCTGCCACTAATCCTTCTGTATTCCTAATCCACATACCTTAGCCAGGTGCTATGTTAACTATCAAAATAACACCAATAATGTGTTTAATTCCAGTAGTGCTCATGCCGTATCTCCTCACCACCTATGAAAATCAGCCCTACCTTGGCTTTCACCACCCCTTATCCCAAGCCAGCACTACTCCTACCTTAATAAAACAGATCTACTCATAGCTCTCTACAAACCTGACTTTTCCACTCTTAACAACCACCAGCTAACCAGACTATGGCCTATCTCCTCCAAAACCATACATTATCATAAAATAATCAGCAAAGCCCTGAAACTAATAATTACTGTACAATACAGTCTGATAAGGGATCGAGTCATCTACCCAAACCCTGGTCCTACCCCTCCCACAAGCTCTAGCTCCCAGCCCACTACCCCTTCTAACATTTAGCCAACTACAAGGAGCCTTAACTCTCTCCTGACCTGTCACCTAAATATCAGTAGTATAAATGACAAGGTCCATAATCTCCATGTCCTCTTAGCAACCTACTCACCTGATGTGCTATGTCTCACAGAAACCTGGCTAAAACCAGGAACTAAAGACAATGAAGTTATCCCACCAAGGTACAACATACTCAGATTAGACCGTAAGTCTAGGAAAGGTGGGGGAGTAGCAGTAATGTCTAAAAATACACTAGATGTCACATTAGCCCCACAACAACCCCCCCCCCCCTTGTTTAATAATGCTGAAACTCTCATTATCAAATCACAGCTTAACAAAATTAAATCTATATTTATAGCCTGCGTTTCTATCCTCCCAGGCAATAATGTAAATACCCTAGAGGACTTCCTTCAATGGCTATCTAACATGTACCCCCATGAAACTATGATGTTAGGAGATGTTAATATTGACAGGAATAACTGTTCCTCTGAATCTCTCACAACCCATGTAAACCTTCATGGCTATACCCAACTCATATCCTCTCCCATGAGAATAAATAAACCCTACAACAAAGGTAGTATCCTGGACTGGATTCTTATCAACAATCACCCAGATCTGTACAACTCCAGTAACCTCCCAGATGATATAAGGGACCTCTTACTCACTTACATCATTAAGCATACAGTAGATAACCACCACCAAATTCTCTATAAATCTATTAGAAATAACAAGAACTTCAACACCACTGATTTTCAGAACGAACTCAAAGCAAGCAATTGGGCCATCCTAAATGATCTTCCACTGGATGATGCTGTAAACTATTTTAATTCTAAATTCCTTACCATTCTAGATTCCCACACTCCTGCCTGCACCCTTAGAGACAAAACTAAGACTGCCCCTGCCTCTCAAAAGTAATCAAAACCAAAATCATAGCAAGAAATAAAGTAAATGGTGTACCTCAAAAAACCCACGTGACCATATTAAATTCCGTCAGCTAAGGAATGATACTAAGAAAGCCATATTGTTAGACAAAAAGACTTCTATCAACTCCTTCAACAAAAACATCAGAACAAACCTCAAAAGTATTAGGCAGGAGTAAACAAACTGCTCCACCCCGGACAATCCACCACTCCCACCCCATCAGCTTGTAACCTAAAATCTCCAGAGGAAACTGCAAATGTCTTTAACAGTTTCTTTACTAAGACTATCCAATCACTAGCTAGCAAACTGGCTCCCAGTTGCTCCAATCAGGATTCCTCCTCGACCACTACCCCACTTTCTTTTAACTTCCGGCCTGTATCTACATCAACTATCAGAACTCTAATTAACAAACTAAAACCCAATACCCTAGCAGCTGATCTCCTCCCACCAGAATATCTACAGAAAGTAGCAGATGCCATTGCATACACTTTTTCTATTATTATAAACCATTCCTTGTCCAAAGCCACCATCCCCTCTATTTGGAAGATTTCCCACGTTATTCCTCTCCATAAAGGAGGGAACTCATTAGACTTCTCAAACTTACAGACCTATAGCCACACTATCACCACTGGCCAAAATAATGGAAAAATGCATCCATAACCAATTAATGCACTATCTCACACAACATAAACTACTGGCCAACTCTCAGCATGGCTTTAGGCCAAACCACAGGACCACCTCAGCCCTCCTATCCTTCTAACTCCATCAGCCTTAACCAAACAATAACAAACTTACCTCAGCTCTCTTCCTAGATCTCTCTAAGACCTTTGATATGGTCATCCACCAACTACTTATCCATACCCTGAAGAAACTGTCACTAAACAACTGTGCGATTAAATGCTTCCCATCTTATCTGTCTGAAAGACAACAAGCAGTATTATGGCAGAATACACTATCCACTCATCTACCCATCACACTAGGAGTCCTCCAAGGCTCCATACTAGGACCACTTCTCTTCTCAGTCTTTATCAAAGACCTACCCACCATCAATCCCAAGGCCACCTGCATGCAATACGCGGATGACTCCACTTTAATTTTCACAGCCTCCTCCCCAGCTGAGCTTATGACCCTAACCCAGAATACTTTCAATTATGTTGAAAAATGGTTTGCAAACCGTCAGCTTATTTTAAACCCCAACAAAACTAAGCTGCTAATCTTTTCCACCACCAGTAATTCCTCTTCACCATTCTTTACTATAAGATCCAATAATGGCACAATTATATCCCCAGATGTTCACACCAAACTCCTAGGGGTCACAGTCGACAATACCCTAAAATATAATACCCATGTCAATCAATTCATCAAAACCATTAACAAAAAACTGGGCTCCCTCTATAGGATCAAACCAGTCCTCACTCCATTTGCAAGAACGTCTATTGCTCACTCCCACTTACTGTCTACCCTTCTCTATGCCTCTCCCCTTTTCACTAACTTGAATAAAACCACTCTTAGCAAACTTTCTAGCTGTTACAACCATATTGCTAGATTTACTACAGGTAAAAGATTTAGGACCCGCCACTGTAGCAACTTAACTCAACTAGGCTGACTTGGATGGACTAGTCTTCTCCAATACTATCAACTTATAATAGCCCACAAAGTTCTAAACCACCCCGATAAGACACCAGCACTAAACAAGATCATTAATCCCTACAGACAACCTGAGGTCACTGTGCTCTGCTGACAAACTGTTGGTTCAAATAAACAAAAGCATAAATGTGGCTGGAGACTCACTGTTTGCCAACTCTGTAGGCAAAATTTGGAACTCACTACCTGCTGAACTTACTCTACAGCCCTCTCTAACCCAGTTCAAAAAAAGCCTCAAACTACACTTTCAAATGCACTGGCAATGTCCCTGTTCAAAACCTGACTAACAACCACCCACTGGTATTGGATATCTTGCCTAATCAAATCTGTCATTTGATTCTAAAATGTATAAGACTTTTCTTTGTGGCATATCTAGAGCTTATTAAGGAATAAAGCCCTTATCTGTGTGAAACCCTGTGTGAAACTTAGTTGCCTTAATTAATTGTGCCAACCATTTTTTATAAATGTTTGTAACCTTACTGAAGACGGTATACTATATTAATTTGTAAATGTTACTAATGCAATGTAATCTACTAACTTGGAGCTTTTCTCCCTAGGCCTCCTCTGAAAATGGACATATATCCAGTCGGACCTTCCCGGTAAACAAATGTAAAATAAATAAAATAAAAATAATTGTTCAGGTTAAGGAGATATTGCTTCCAACTGTGCAACTGCTCATTCTTGGTCTTGGACAGCAATTTTTTCCTTTTGTTATAGAGTTTACTTATTGCAGATGTCCACCAGACAAGTTTACTCTTCCTAGCGGTGGATGATTTAGTCCTGTCGGGTATTCCTGATTCCATGCATCTATATAAATGCTCATATAATGCTTTTGTGTAGTTTTGGAAATTGGTGCCACTTCCTACAGAGGGGGAGGGGGCTGTGAAGCTGTTTATGCCATCCCTCAGGAGGCTGTAATCAGCTTTGGAGAAGTTTTTATGTCTTACCATAGCTAGAGGGGGGTTGGGGGAGATGGTGACTTCGAAAGTGACCACTTTATGGTCGGATCTTACCAGGGAGGATGATACTATAAGGATGCTGCAGTGGTTACTCATGTTGGTTAATACTAAATCCAAGATATTATCACCTCTTGTGAGGGTGTCGACTAACTGTTCCAAGGCATTTGCATTGACAAAATTAAGAAATCTCTGGGCATTTGTGTTCTGGCATGAGTAATTCTTCCCATCTATGTTTGGGTAGTTAAACTTACCCAGGATCAGGGCAAAGGGTTGAATCTTAATAGATATGAACAGGTTCAAGTAGGCAGATTGGGCATCTTGAGTCAGATTTGGGGGCCGGTAGCTAGCTATGATTTGAATAGGAGTCTTGTCAATCATTAACTGCACCTGGAGTGTCTCCTGTAAGTCATACTGTTTGACCAGCCCGGAGGTGTGCATGTCTTTAATGTATATTGAAACTCCACCTCCTTTGGCTTTACTTCCCACAGTTTGGGGTTTGAATGTATAATACGATGAGTAACCAGGTAAGGCTAGGGTGCTCTCCGGAACTTTGAACAAGGTTTCTGTGACTGCACAGATGTCAGCATTTCCCAGGGTTAAGAATGCTTGCAATGAGTGCAGTTTCATGTTTACACTCCTAGCGTTTAGCAGCAAGATCTTTAATTTGTGTTTTGTTGAAATTTTTATGTTGATAGTTTTAACCTCATCACTTTTCCTAAAAAAGGTACTATGGGGAGGCCTGTTGAGACAGATGCAGGCTATCTCTGGCAAAGCATTGTGGTCTGTTGATCGTATCTTTCCAGGCTGTCAGGTACTGGACTCCCTGAAATGACAACAGAAACTAAGCCAACGGGTAAAGTCAATCATTTTCTGTTTGTATTGAGGCATCATTCTGGGTGATGGCAGAATGCTTCTTAAGGCTAGGGACATACCTGCCTGGGACACATAATCAGCGAGCTCAATCATGTGTCTCTTCATATAGTCCAGGGAGGTATGTCTCAAGTAATTCACTCCAATATGGACTATGACAGAGTCATAACAGTACCTGTTGTTGAGAGACTTGAGTGCATATGTGATATGGTGGATTCTAGCAACTGACAGACAACTAACCATGGCTTTCTCCTTATCCAGCTTGGTGAGCGGCACATCTATGTGTCTCACAATGGCATCTTCTATGATAAACACGTAGGGTTTGTGGTGAAGCCTTAGTGGTTGTGAGACACAGGTCTGTGGACTATGCATGGCATGTGGTGTGGAGGGCTGTGGAGACTTCGTGTGTTTTTGCCTCGAGGTCTCCTTTGTTTGGGTATGTTTATGTTGAGGACCTCCACATATGTGGGTGTGTATTGTGTAGGTGTGGATGGTGCTTGAGGTGTAGTGATTATGTCAACAGCCATTCTGGTGCCAGATATGCTGGCTTTCATCAAATAAGACTCCTGACAGGTGATCACAGTCACAGAAACAGTCCACCATTCACCCACATGCTTCAGGGTACATGCACACACACACAAACACACACACACACACACACACACACACACACACACACACACACACACACACACACACACACACACACGCAGACTCCTGATTCTCTACCTGCAAGTGTGACCACGCAGGCAGATACACACTTTCACATATACACAGATATTCATGTAGCTTCATTAATGCCCCTACAGGCATGCATACAGACTGATGTCCGCCAATGCACGCACACGCACACACACACACACACACACACACACACACACACACACACACACACACACACACACACACACACACACACACACACACAGAGTTACAATCCCCCACCAATGCAACTTTACTGAAAGTATCTGCATTATGGTGATTTCCATTGTAGTGAATGGGTAACCATTGTCTTTTGATGGTATTCACCTTTTCCTCCATCAAGAAAACATCTTGGTGATATTTCTCAGTTTATGGACTATGGCTAATCAGTGTCAGACACTCCAATAGATTGCTACATTATCATGCAATTCTGCCTGAGAGATCAACCTTCACCCTAAGGCCCCACTAGTGGGAAATCTCTGCAGTACTACTATCTAAAAATCAGAAAGTCTCACTATGAAAGGAAAGCAGAAGCAGAAGTAAACACCAAACAAGCAATTGTCAAGATATCACAACACTAGAAGTTTTAATCTTCACTTAGGTAAGTGCCTTTGTCCTTAACAGCTTGGGAGTTCTTCAGAACTAATTTAATATTAAAAATATATAGCTTTGTCCTATCTATTTATCTGTATATTGATATATGTATATATCTATATCTGTATCTATGTTTATAGCTATGTCTATGTCTATATCTAGCTACAATTTAAATTATAATTTTGTTAATCCCAAGCAAAAAACACTAGACATCATCATTTAAGCCTAGTGCTGTTGGTATTTAATCACAGTTGCCCCAAAGGTTCCTTATATACAAAATGATTCTCACGGACTCCTTCCAAAACTACCTTAATTGCCTTATCTTTAATAAAAAGCTGAATTTTTTTAAACCTATGCAACTTTTACCAAGTCTAGTAAATGCATTCCTATAATTTCTTTCTCAAAGGTAATACAGAGTAGTGTAGAGGTTCAAAAATTCTATAATACAATGTTCTTTCTAGTTTTTCCTACACAGAATGAATCACAAGAGAAGGAATTATATTGCACCACTATTAGTACATTGAAACTCACTGGGACAATCTGTTATTCTGTAATAACCCAGTATGATCACAGAGGAGTGACCATTAATAAATCTACAAAATGTATATGCCCCCACATTTTTTCAGGTATTACTCTTTGTATTTTACCTACTTCTCCTGTAAACAACTTTTGGGAAATGTCCCAATATCACTTTCAGTTCATTATAAAAGATACTTGCCATTTCGGTTTTATTATTCATTTAATCTTGCTCACCCCTATAGAATAAGGGAAAACAATTGCTTTTGACATGCTTTTTTCTGCTACCACATTTGGCAGAACAAATCTTTCATGATTCAGAGTCGAGGCATATTGAATTCTGCCTTCCCGTATTTATCTGCTGTCATGCTCAAAAGTTTAATATGATAATCACAGTCCAAAAACATATTTATATGTTTCTCAATTTCCTCACAAAAATATATAATTTGTAATAATGAACCTCAATTATCTCATCATTTGACCCTTCATAAATTGACCTTCTGCTTAAACAGGTGGCAGCTAACACAATGCACGTATGCATTAGAATTACTATAATCATTGAAAGCAGTTAAAAAAATAATCCTTAAGAATGCTGATATCAAGATAATCCATCGAATCAAAACCTTTTTTTGTAAATTTCAAAAAGACATCATTTCTGAAATATATATTAAAAATTCATTAAACCTATCTTTAATGCCTGACTCCAAAATAAAAATATCATGTTAGTACTGGGTATAAAAATAAAGAAAACCATGAAAATAAGAATTTAAAATAAAGCTGGATTTGCAATACAAAAGAACTTTATAAGGAATTCAGAAAACATTGCTGCATCATGTTAAGCAAATTTGGATCACTCTCAGGGTGTCTGTGATTCAGAAGACTGAGCAACATGACACAACCAGCCAAAATAACATGGATGGTTTTAGTAAAGACTGAAAACACACTGCCACATATGCTAGTGAGGCAAATAATGATAGTGAAATTCAGAAACCTTAAAATGCTGTGCAATGACACTGAACCTGCTTTAGGTTTGTACATAGCCATATACCCGCATGCATGCACAGTAAAGTGGTGTATGATTCTAGGGAGGTACAATTGCTGCAGTTATTGTAAATGCATATCTGCAAGATGCTCCATTGCATCTGCTGCAGCTGACAGTAAGCAATGTTGTACCCAGAGGCACCTGACCAGGTAATTACACTCAACAGTTCATTACCATCATGACACCGACAGTAGAATGGTAGCATGTGGACAGGAATGCCATGGGGAAATTGTGGACATGATTTGGCCTCTTTTACAATCCCACTGGACTTGTGTAGCAGTTATCCAAATGGCTGTTAAGGTATGCATGGATTTATGTATATTAGCTTACAGAGACATTTAAGCAACTTAGTAGAGACACAGTAGGGGAATTTTAGGAATCTGTATTGAGAATACCCCATCTGTTCCTTGATGCCACATGTTTCTGTGTAAGCTACATGAGAGAGCATAAACACCATGCAGAAGTTCAGTGACATAGCCCATTTCCTTTAGGGTCCGGATGCCATAGGCTGGACCCACATTGAAATAAAATTCTTATCTGATGAGCTGGAAGGAAGTATGTAAAATGCAAAGGATATCACGGATATCATTCTATCAACAGCCAGGTGATCTGTAATGCACAGGACGTCGTCTAAAATGTGTGTTTAGGCCACCTAGACAGTTTTCACAACTTGCACATATGGTACAATAGTGATAATTTTCAATGATTTGCAAGTAGTGACTTCCCACGGGGCCATCATGTGTGTGATGCCGGACATGTCCTAGATCCCTGGGACATGACACACATCAGAAATCCACACAATCAAACTGATCAGGGAGAAACCATACACTGTCACAAACAAGAAATATCACAGAGTATGTGTCTGGGTTGTTGAAGCCATGCTTTTCTGTCTAGATATATCTGGTGGTGTCCCTAGTATGATGCAACCAAGTATGCAGAAATACTGATTGTTTGTGTTGTGTTGCATAATATGATACTTAGGAAACAGTTACAGTAGAGTGGCCTCTTACAGGGACCACAGTTCCCAACACCGCAGGCATAGGCAACTGAGTTAGAGGAGGAGCCAGTAGCAGAACATGACCATGCCAGATGGAGGCACAAACAGTATGCAGTGGCATTACAAGGAGGCAATGCATTACACATAGCTTTATATTACAACTATAAAAGAGCTAAGATGCTTACATTAAAAATGTCTCATACAAAAACACCGGACTGTATTTACCCATACATAGGTAGGTCACAATGTGCCTCAGATTTAGGCAACCCAAGAAACTAAGTCAAAGGACAGATCAATGTTATCATTTGCCTAGTGGAAAAGGGAGTACAGCAGTACATATCTTTCACAGGCAAGTGTCCTGAGGTGGAGAAAAAACAACTATCGTGGGGTAAGACTGCAACTTGATCCGCTGGGCAGGTCTAGGGCATGCATAACAGAGAGTTCAACTTCTTGTGCTGAAAATTTTTTAAATTTTGATTTTTTTTTAATTTAAATTTATAAATGTATTTTTATTTATTTTATTTATTTTACATTTGTTGACCGGGCTAGTCTAACTGGATACATGTCCATTTTCAGTAGAGGCCCGGGGAGAAAAGCACCAAGAAAGACATATAAAAAGTCATAAGAGATCAAATTATAACAAATATACAAATAATGCAAAAATCATGACAAGTCTCAACAATAATAATAGCATGAAAATATATGTAAAAATTTTTTTTTTTTTTTTTTTTTAATAAATATATGAATACAATAATCAGTGGTGATGAAATAAGCAGTAAGCATCAATAGGTAGTGTGCAAGAGATGGTCTATATGCAGCATATAATAAAGTCTATTTTCAATAATATGGTATTTTACTGCTCTAGGAAATATAAGTTAAAGAGCAGGTATTAGTTTAAAAGGAAAGAAGTTTTTGAAATTTTGAAAATATTGCTGAAAAGAGCTGTCTCTGTCAAACGTGCTAGCTGTTTCATGACCTTGGCTTTGTGAGCTAAATCAACATCTGCTAGCAGATGTGCTAATAGGACTACAGGGATAGGCATTTCTGGGCATAGATACCCCCACAATTGATGCTGTTGTGAAAGTGCTAGCACAGTGAGAGCAGGATCACCTACATCCATGGCCATGCTGTTTAACATCTGTGTATGGAGCAGATGGCTGTTCATGAGGACAGCCTGCCTTTCCAAAAAAATGAACCAAGGAAGACATGTCATAGTCCAAAGTGCTATTCCATCTGTGTGATGACTCACACATTTGGGTCACACACTCCAATATACCATTGTGAACAACCTGGATCAGCCCCAGTATCTCTGTCATGGCTGTGGTGTAACTAGCATGTGTCTTCGCAATGGCCCTGCACATACATTCAGTGGCAAATGTTGATACACCAACTTCAGGAGGGGTGCAGTAACCATACTTCTGCAAGCACCATTTCCAACCCTCACCATGTGGAACGCTTTGCCCACTAGTGCTAGGGGCAGATGCAGACATCTCCAATTTGGGAAGTGCCACACTTCTCTGATCTACTGTCATCTTCAACCTGTCCAACCTCAGCTGGTTCTGTATCCTGGGCAACCACAGGTATAGAGATTATGTCCATACTCTGAGTAGGGGATGCTGGGTTCACACTCCCTAAGTTTAGCACACACTCCCCCCTACAGTGCCAACCTATTCCTCTCATTACTGTAAGAGCCAACCAATCCACCAACATCACATGAGGGCATTTCCACAGTGCTGATGCTGGATAAAGATTCAAAGCAAAAAATATATACAATGTAAGTATGACCTCAAGCAAAAAATATACACCGTGTAACTATGACCTAAAGCAAAAAATATGCACTATGTAAGTATGACCTAGTACTGCAACTATACATGCAACTGATAGCTTCACAATTATAAAACTATGATAATAATTAATACAACAAGCCATACATCATTCAGATGGATCTGGAACTTGGATTCATGATATACCTGTATACCACTAGTCAGACAGATTTAAGGAAAGTCAGACCAACAAATTGCTAATGATGGTCTGCAGATATTGATAATATAAAGTTGGTCTATATACCCAGGGCATCTGTGATTGAAACTTTTTGGCATTGTACAGCTCAGCCCTAAGATCCATCACAGCACTGCTGAACTCTGCTTAGGTGATACTCCCTTTCAAAGAGGCGTGGAACACCTCCATCTCTGTAAGCCATAGCTTGTTGAATTTCCCACTGCAAATTTCCCCCCATTCTGGTCCCACAGCCTCTGTCTGATGGGTGGCTGCATGGATCATATCCTTGGACCGGTGATAGACCATTTAATTGTTGCAATTATGACTACCCACCACGTTTACATTGATGATCATATCAGCATATATATGTTCATGGAGGGGCAGGTCAGCAGCAGTGGCAGATTATAATAGGGGTGTGACAGCTGACCGCCTAGAGCCAACAGCATCGGGGGGGGGCATGGCTAGCAATAAAACAATTTAATTTTATTGTTTAATCCCTTTGCATCTATAAAGTGATATATCTTTCATGGACTAAATTATAGAAGTTACACTCCCTCCTCTCCCCACTACAACCAATCAGTGCATGGCAGCAGAGCTTAAATGACCTACAGTACAAGTGTGCTAGGTAATGGATGCTTTGCTTTGTCAGAGATTTAGACAGCAGTGTACTACTGCCAGAAACTTAGCTTTTAGCCATGGAGACTTTAACTTTGACTGAAGCCAGGAATGTGCGCTACTGTGTGTGTGTGTGTGTGTGTGTGTGTGTGTGTGTGTGTGTGTGTGTGTGTGTGTGTGTGTGTGTGTGTTTATGATCCCACATTCTTGCCCCATGTAGGCTCACTTCCAAAAGTTGTCATCTCAGTGTCATTTCATCATTTGTAATTCTTATTATTTCTCAGAAAAACATGTAGGCCCTCCCAAAACAGTATGTTGTATGTAGAAGTAATTCTGATGATTCTATGACTTGTGGGTCATTGAACAAAAGCTGCTGAAACATCTATATTGTCTTTAATTGGTTTGCCTTTTTTAATTCTAATAAAGAATGGATTAATTCATTAATAGGCCTGAATCGTCTAATGTAGCATAAACATGTTGCATTTTAGTAACATATTTTTGCATTACCTTCTTTACAGCCTCCAATACCTGCGAAGGTGTTGATATTTGTCAGGTCAAATAGTCTGCATTATTTGTAGTGCTGATCAAAACTGTCTAATCTTCTACATCCATTATGCACTAGTTGTATATTATTGCGATGCAGTCATCTATACAAGATTGTATTGCATAGGATTTCTGCATTTATCAAAAGCTGGTACTTGTTCTGGCAGTTAGTGCAACATACTAAAGTACTGACATATTAATAAACTGCCTCTTTTGCTAATGGTGCAGTGTTTGAATCTTACCACCTTCATTTACCTACTGTGTGATCTTGAGCACATCGCTTAATCAGAGTTATGTGAGGTTACTGGGAATTTGGACAATACTCCTTAATGGTCTCCTGGATGGCATAACTAGTAACTAACTGTGAACCTGCGGCTACTTTTGAAAAAACAGCCATTCCTTACTGCATAGCTGATCTACTTCAGGAACTGTTACACCAATATCATCAGCAAACTAATGTATAATGCAACATAGGCCTATTATTCTTCCAGGCCAGCAGGCAGTGCATTTGTAGAGGAGTACAGATATTGCTGCATTATACTGCGGTGGTGGTGCTGCGGTAGCGTTGTCGCCTCACAGTAAGACGTTGTCCTGTTCGATTTTCAGCTAGAGCATCTTCTGTAGACGGAGACATGTGCGAATGGGCGTACCTTCGTTGAAGGTTGTGCGGCAGGGCTGGCAACTCGGCACGTAAAAATCTACTGCCAATCATTAGCGGACCGGAGTTCCTCTGTGGTGACCCCTAACCGGGAAAAGCCAAAAGACACAACATAAAGACAACAGTTTGAGAGTTGTTTTATGACTGAAATGTTCTGAAATAAATACTTTTGTCATTATTGATTAATACATTTTGTTTCACTGCTTAGTAGGAAAAAATGCTCAAAACTACAAATGTAAAACACACTTTGATAAGTGTTGCTGTATTAAACAGAAATATAAATAATCAGGAAGGTAAATCCAAAAGACCATCATTCTTCTTTTTGCTACTAAAACTAAAGGCTCAAAAATGCAATTATGCAAGGTCCTAAAAATCTATCTAGGGGCCCATGATTTGAAAGCAACCTGGGTTCAAGATACAGTAAATTCACCGATGGTCAGTGGCATAGGTAGTGAAAAACCATCAATCATGATGACAGGGGCTTGAAGTATTGCCTCATTTTCTACAGCCATAAATTTTAGTTTGTAAGTTGATGTGCATCCAGAACCTACAGTTGTTTAGGTCCTTCTTTTAGGTATTGCTCTGTTGGCAGGGAAACATGGGAATTAACAACCTTGCTCTCACATGACCATCTATCAAACTAACTTTTTAAGTATAAGTATATTATATAAGTAACTAGCAGTAATGGTCTGTCTCTGTCAAATCCGTCTCTCCACTGTCCACTTCCATAGCTACACCATTACTTTTATATAGTGTAGATTTAGCCCTTTGAGTACTGCAAATATGCAAATGAGGTATGAAATTGTTAGCATTCCTGAATACCAAAGAAATCACTTTGTGTATGAGGTGTAATCATGGTGTAAGTAGTTACATGATTTCATGCACTAGCCCTAGGACTGCAGGGGTAACAATGACCATTCATAGCTGCTAATAGCTTGCAAGTGTTAATGATTTTTATAATGAGAAGAATAAGCAATACTGAACAGACTTTTCTCCCTGAAGTGTATATATCATGCAGAGTAGATATAAAATAAAAAGTAGAAGCACCTCGAGAGCTATGAGTACAGCCTTAACAACATTGATATTCTTGTACTTAGAGCACACTGTCCACCCACTGCTTAAAACTCTGCCTGAAATGTTGATCATCTATATTACACATTGAAACAAAGATGAAAATAAATGCCCATAACATTGCTTTTCTTTAGTTAAGCTGAAAGGAGGGGAAGGTGCTCAGAAAATAAAGAGCAGAAATAGCTTGCAGTGATAGCAAACTTACATTAACATGGTGTGGGCTATTATTAGCCTAAAGTACTTGTCAATATCACATTCATCTACACAAGTTCAAGCAGATGAAAAGGAGCATTTTCTGATCTTTCTACTGCTGGACTTGTAATTTGATAATCTTCTAAGTTAGATCTTTATGGGATGTACATTTTCTGATTGCTATTCTAAGCCTTGCTGGTGGCAAAGAGGGAGAAGAAACACAACTGAGTATGTGTCGTTATTACACAGGACTGAGGGTTCAAATCCTGATAGTGTGCTCTCTGCCAAAGTTAAGGCATATTTCCTCAACATATGATCAGGTTGCAACACGCACAGATCTAGAAAACTCCACAAACCTGCCTTTTTATTATTATCTGATATTTTTTTATTTCTGAGAATTTTTGTTACTGTGTTCCTCATTGCATGCATTTTGACAAAGCACACATTGCACTGGCAGTGTTTCTTAGCAGTGAACAAGAGTCCAATAACCAAGGTACAAACCGAAATTTAAATTGACATGCCATCATTTTTGCATTTTAGAGTGGCACAGGTATGCTTTGCTACAGCACTCTGAACAGAAGTAAGAGTAGAAATTCTACAACACACCTATGAATCATTGTAGCATAAGAGGTGAATGAAATTAGTTTAAAGAAACAAGAAATGGGATGCAGGGTTCGGATCCAGTTTGAAGCCACATGCTGCTTGGAAAGTTTACAGCTGATGTAAAAATGCAACTTGTGCTTTGTTGGGTGGACTATAAATCATTACATATGTTTTTATTTTTTATTTTTTTGCCTGTGTAATTTCCACGCTGCTTAGCAGAGTGCAAAAAGAGCTCACACGTGAAAGAAAATTTCTGCAATATACATTTGAGCAAACAGTTTTGTCACCACTGCGTGGTAGTTCTAAAGAGTGAAGGATGTGCACATGATGTATGCCTCTTTCTATGACACAAGCTATGAATGCAGTGACTTTGCACCCATAACAGAGTTGCTGAGGGGTTCATATCCATTTTGTGTGTGAAGGGAATGCTGAAATTATTACTCAAGCTGTGTGACTTATTTCATCAGAACTTCATATACTATTTTTTCTGTTTCTTGACTTCTGCACTTGCTTTCTCCTGAACAGTGTACAATCAAGCTTACCCGCTTAAGGAAAAAAGTGAAACACTTTATTTGTTCAGCCTTCTGTAGAGCAATCAGCCTTAGAGATGATATGCGGACATCAGCAATCTGAACAGTACATCCACCTGTTAAGTAACAGTTTCTGTGGCAAAAGTTGTAAGTGCACTGACTTTACAGGAAGAAAACAGGTGAGCCAAGATTCAAATAATACTTCCTTTTACAATGAGTGTCAGAATGCAATTTCTAGCAACATTTTCATTAGGAAGGTATCACTACTAACAAACGGCTATTATAATTATGTTGATTGCAAGAAAGGTGTCAGTGCTCTGATAAATATTTTTCTAGGTAGCATACCTCATTAATGATTTACTTATGAAACATAGTTGAAAATGTGTGTGTAATTGTTTTAGCAGGATAATTATGACAGGGAATTAAAATGCACTTGCATGTCAACCGCACTCCTCCCATAGCCCAAGTTTGTTTAGGACAGTATATGTAGTATAGTATTTGTGTATAATGCCATCTTGTATTACTCAGCTTATGGAAGTCTAGCCATCTGACATGTATTTACACTGCCTCTTTCATGGGAATGCATTTCACAGGACTTCTTAAAGTCACACACATACAGGCCTATCTGAAATAGAGCTCCATTCATACTGAATGCAGTGTATCTGCAATGATGATTGCACAAGAGTTCTCCCATAATAGTGACAAATAAACATCCTGCTTCAAATGTATGCATTATTTCTTTCTTAGGTTTGATTACCACATTGGTCAACTATTTTCTTACAATCTGTAATTCCATAAAGGTATGTGCTAGGGCATCCTGTTTAACCTCCAAAGCACTAAGATAACAAGACAAGCCATTAAGTATGTCAGTATTGACCATCTGAAAAAGTGTAAATAGGCTGAGCATCACATATGGCAAATCTCACTGCCATGTTTTACATATTCATTGCTGTTTGATAAAATACCTTCCTCTTTGTTTGTCAATGCCTCTCTCTGCTTTCCATCATGCAAATGCAGTTGACATGGTAGTGTATCTCTGCACACTAGCTGTTAAACACAACATTGGAATTTGGCATCAGTTCAGACATTTAGTTGCTGCTTAACTTTTCCAGGCATGGCTGGTGTGGAAGATGATGTTGCTGAATTTAGAGCACAGAGATGGGGTGTTGAAGAGTCCAGGATTTTTATAGCACTTCTCATGAAGCTCTACAGCCATAGGCTGCTGCATGGGGACGATACTGGGTCAAAGTATAAGACTGTGGCTTGGAACAGATTAGCCAATGCTGTCTCCAGTGCAGCTGGCATCCCACTCACTGGAGATAATTATTGTCACCACTATAATAACCTGAAATGGCACCTGGAGGACCTCCTTAACTGATGGGAGGACGTGTTTAGGATTGCTGACATCCCTCAGTTGTGTAGGTATACTGATCCATCAGCATTAAATGATACAGAATGCAGGACACAGCCAATACTGGTATTCATTATGCTTTCATGTCTCATCTCTTTTGTGCAGCTGCTGAAGACATTGCAGCTAACAGGGAGGTGCACTAAGACAGGTTAAATCACCTCAGAGAGACACGACATACTTATGCACTGGGTCTTACTGTAGGCCTAAGAACTATTATAATTATATGCAATATATTTTAATAATGAAATATATCATAGCAGTGCATTTGATTAATGGTACAACAGAGGTAGTCCTCCCTATCACAACTGGATGTAACAAAGGTTTATGGCCTGGATAATGATAAATGTGCACTTTCTGAAATTATATAATCATGTGACATGCCATTGATCTAATTCTGTCCCTTTTTTGTCCCATCCCCCACCCTTCTCTCACATTTTTTTTTTTTTTTTTTTTGAGGGAGTATTTTATATGGCTTAAAAATGTTCTGTTGTCATACATTTCTGCTTAGAAAAACTGACTCACAGCATAGAGAGGTAGACCAACCATTGTAGATTGGCTCACCATCCCTCAACAGGTTACATTACGGGACCCAGCACTTCAGTGTCCCAAGCTGTCAGCCCTGCTTCCACAACCCCTGCCCTACCTGCCCCATCCACATCAAATATCTCTGCCCAGGCAGCTGGTGCACTGGTACTCTCAAGTAGTAGTAGTAGTGGAGGTGGTGATTTTGTCATCTGCCAAAAGCTGACAGGGCTGGTGAAGGTTATAATGGAAAGGGGACTTGGTGCCTAAATTGGCCATGTAGAAAGGATACTTTGCCAAGACAATGCCACATCCAGTATTGACGGAGAAGTCTTACACAGGAGACAGAGATAAGACTTCTGAGGGTGAGGACTAGATTGTCACTGTTCTCAGGCTTGACAGGGATATGCCGCTGATGTCCCCTACCTGACCCCCATCATGGTGTCCCCCAACCTTTTGTGTCCATCACCCTCCCTGTCTGTCTAGTTTGTCCTGTATGTCTGCACCTGCTTCGTCACCTAACCTTCCTATCTAACCCTCACATTCCTAAGCACCTCTCAAACATTCCTCTTTCTTTGAAAGTAAAAACAGTAAAAAATGGGTACCTGTCACACCAAAAATAAAGACCCATACGTAGCTCTCCACTTCATCTTTGTGTGTTTTTGACACACTTGATTTGGTATAATTGACTCTGTAACATTATTCTGTTTTTGTCACCTACCCTTGGCATGTTGACAGTCTAAATTCAGCAAATTCTGTCTACACTACATTTATGTTGTAAAGAAATGGATAGCTATGGCTTTCTCCCACTACCTTCCTGCAAATTTCTCCATTCTTTCCCCTGTGTCCTCCCCTCTGTTTGCCCCCCATTTTACCACTTTCCTGTCTACCCTTTTTCACACATTTAATATGGTTAAAAAATAGAATCACACATAAAACACACATGATCAGAAATGGCTCATAAGAAAGCCTTCACTTTTTTCCCATCAGCATTTGTGCAGACAGTGAATGGCTGTTCATGACCTATGGTAGAACCTCATCAGTTGTTGCCATCACCCGAAGTAGTTTGGTTATCCTCGCACAAAGGTACTTAAACAGGCTGTGTTATCAGAATACAGAGTAATGGCAAAGTAAAGGAAATAATTGGCAACATTTACTCTAACAGTTCTTTGACTACCAGGTGTAGTTAAGCACAACTTTGTCTGTGGAGTGTAGCCATAAGCCAGTTATCTGACTATTCATTTTTCACCATAACATCAAGAGGTTGATACCAGATGTATGTCACATTATTTCTTACTGTGATGTTGTTCTTATGATAAGGTTCATGACACATATCTTAATTTTTTATCTCGCGAAGACCCTGGTTTTACGTTTTCTGTTCTATTGGAGTTTGAAGAAGTCTTGGCCAGGCTCAGTTTAAAAAAAGTTACTAAAGAATTCCTTTCTAAACTGTGAATAACATCAGTTAATTAGTGGAGGGGGCTAAGAAACAGTATTGCTGTTTTATTTAGAAATATCTGCATTTAGCTGAAGTGTTTGTGTGGACTGCATTGCTTTGAATATCAATCATCTCTGACTATATTTAGTTTTGATTTAAAGCTCTTCATTTAAGGTTTGATCACTTCTATTTTGTATCTTATTCTAGTATTACATTTGTTTTGTTTTAAGTTTTCTGTTCTGGTAGAGTTTTAAAATTTCTTGGCTAGGGTCAGTTATAAAAAGTTATCAAAGAATTCCTTTGCAAACTGTGAATAGCATCAGTTAATTAGTGGCGGGGAGCTGAGAAACAACATTGCTCTTTTATTTAGAACTATCTGCAGTTAGCTGAAGTGTTTGTGTGGTCTGCATTGCTTTGAATATCGCTGATCTCTGGCTACATTTAATTTTGATTTGAAGCTCTTCATTTAAGGTTTGATCACTTCTATTTTGTATCTTATTCTAGCATTTGGTGGCTTTTGAGTTGTCTGCCCCTTCTATAAATCTCATTTTGGACAGTCCTCCCAGTCCCATCTCATCAGCTCACTCCACTGAGTAGGAAGAGATCATTTGGGAAGGCCCACCCCCTTAGTTTCTCAACCTTGAATTATCTTGTTTTATCCATTCAAAGATAACCTAAAAAAACTGCACTTTATTCATCCACTTTTACTATATTTGTTTCTTCCTACATTATTACTTTATTTTGCTTTTGCTGCTTGTTATTAAAAGTATGCAATTGCATTTATTCTGCTGCATTTATTACTGCTTGTTAGTAGACTGATTAAGTTGTAACTGTTATGTTAAGACTTTTGGTTTAAGATTTAGGCCAGTTGTTTTAGATTAAGAAGGTTTGTGGTCTAAACTCTTGTGGCAGGAGTGGTAGCTTACATCCTTCTAAGTTGGGAATTGCTGGTTGAAGGCTAAGTGTCTGTTATTCTAGCTCTGGTTTAAGCACTTGGGCTTCAGGCCAGTTATCTTACACTAAGAAGGTTTGTGGTTTACACTCCTGTGGGAGGAGAGGGTAGATTTTGCCCTTCTGATCTGGGAATTGCTGGTTGAAGGCTTATTTTGCCTGCTTATTTAAACCATTTCTTTCTGAAATTGTGTGCCTTGTTTGCTGTAGCATAGACTAGATTCAGACCTGCTGAGCCTAGCTCTGTTTGTATAACTTGAGCACTAATCCAGGCCATCTTCTTTTGGAGAGGGTTCCCTTGTACCCTAGAGGCAGGAGTATGTGGTTAGAACTTGTCTGATTGAAGGTTGCTGGATCAGGGCTCAGTTTTGAGCTTTTTTTTTTTTTTGCTCAATTGGCTAAATTGTTTAACTCAGTTTGATCTTGTTTGCTACTGTTATATTTAAGTGTGTATCTGTACTCCTGTGTTAAATTGGCCTAAACAGAGTTTAAATATCTTTAGCATTGTCTGGTTACAGGTTTTGCTATATCCAGATCTGTTTGTGTGATTCCTGTGTTTCCTGCTACACCATTTTGTGTTGGCCAGGGCCTGCCTGCACTTAGTGGGAGTATGTGAACTGGTTGGAATTGGTCTGGCATAGGATGCTGAGTTAAGTGCTCTGGTACAAGGGCTGATTGGTCAATTCCAGTGTTTCTATTTTACTTTAATGTTTGTGGTATTTAAACTCCACATCTGCATGGGTTTGTGGTTGTTAGCCCATTCGTACTGCCACTGCACTGTTTTACCCCTTTGCAAGGTATCTCAGTTGCATTCTTTCCCTTACCAGCACTCCTGTGCAAGTGAGGCCCTCGCTTGCAGTACTGCATAGAGTTTATCCAGCCCCACTCACAGCTACAGGTACTGTTCTCCTCAGATAGTACCCACTCTACTATCCCTAACCTCTCTTCCACAAATTCTGACAGCCATGGATCGACAATTTCCTATGGTTTCTCCTGCTAGTCTGGTTGATATGGGCATGCTGAGACAGCACGGACAACCATCTATTACTACCACCTAGAAACACAATGTGTGATAGATGCAATTACAATAAGAATGTAGAATCCTCATTGTCTCAGTCACATGCCAGTACATCTGGCACTGAGAAGGTTGTCAGCACAAACACTATGAATACCACATCTCTAACACCATCCACACTTTTATAACACACTCCTACATATGTAGAGGCTCTCAACAAAAACATACCTAAACAAGAGTCCTCCAAAGCAAAACCACACACACACATTACAACCCACTGCACCAAGCATCACACATAGTACACACATCTGTATCTCACAGCTTCTAAGGCCCAGTCACAAACCCAACATACTAGTCATAGTAGACTCTATCATGAAACACACAGATGTGCCCCTCACCAGACTAGACAAGGAGAAGGTCACAGTTAGTTGATTGTCAGGTGCTAGAATCCACAATATCACACATGCACTCAAGTCTCATAACAACAGGTACTGTTATGACTCTGTCATAGTCCATGATGGTGTGAATGACTTGAGATGTACCTCTCTGGACTATATGAAGAGAGACATGACTGAACTTGTTGAATATGTGTCCCAGACAGGTATGTCTCTAGCCTTTAAGAAGCATTGTACCATCACCCAAAATGATGCCTCAATAGAAACAGAAAAGGCTTGACTTTAACAACTGGCTTAGTTTCTGGTGTCATTCCAGGGTGATCCAGTACCTGACAGCCTGGGAGGGCATGATTGACAGACCACAATGCTTTGTCAGAGATGATGTTCATCTGTCTCCCCCTGGGCTTCAGGCTTCTGGCAAAGGCTCTTGCCTCCCCCATAATGCATTTTTTTAGGCAAAGTCATGGGCACAAAATTACCAACATGAAAAATTCTTCTAAATGAAATTTAAAAGTCATGCTGCTAAATGCATGAAACTGCACTAATTGCAAGCATTCCTTGCCCTGGAGGATGCTGACATTTGTGCAGTCACTGAAACCTGGTTCAAATCTGAGGTGAGCAACCCAGTCTTACCAGGTTACTCACCATACCATACTGTGAGACCCCAGATGGCAGCTACAAAGCCAAAGGAGGTGGAGTTTCACTATTTGTCAAAGACATACACACCTCCAGGCTGGTCAAATGATATGATGCACAGGAGACACTCCAAGTGAAGTGAACTGTTGTAAAAACACCTACTCAAATCATAGCTAGCTACAGGCCCCCTACCATGACTCAGGACACCAACTCCACCTATCTAGACTTACTTGAATCCATCAAGATTCAACCCTCTACACTGATCCTGGGTGACTTTATCTACCAACCATAGAGTGGAAGACCTATTCTAGCCCAAGCATGAATGCCCAGAGATTCCTCAACTTCATCAATGGCAATGCATTGGATCAGCTGCTTGACACCCTTATGAGAGGTGAAAATATCATCCTGGACCTGGTCCTAACAAACATGAGTAGCCACTGTAGCACCCCTACATTATCATCCTCCTTGGTAATATCCAACCATAAACCGATCTCATTTGAAGTCACCATCTCCTCTGACCCCCCCCCCCCCAATCAGGGTCAAACAAAAAAACTTTTCCAAAGCTGACTGCAGTCTCCTCAGAGCAGGTATAAGCAGCTTCATAGCCACTATCCCTTCAGTTGGAATTAGCACTAATGTCCAAACCTACACCAAAAAACTATATGAACGCCTACATTGCTGTATGGACTCAGCAATACCGGACAGGACCAAATCATCTTCCTCAAGGAAGAGTAAACCTGTCTGGTGGACAGCAGCAATAAACAAACTCTATAGTAAAAGGAAAAAATTGCTGTCCAGGACCAAGAAGAAGCAGGTGCCAAGTTGGAAGCAATCTATCCTTTGTCTGAACAAGCAAATAAAGGCACTGGTGAAATCCTCTAAGACTAACTTAGAGTCCAGATTGGCCACATCCACTAAGGACAATCACAAGGCCTTCTTCACATACATCCACAGTCTCAAAGGTAACATCCAAATCTGCTCTGAACTGGTGGTCAATAATACCACATACACAAATGCCATAGATATAGCTAGCCTGCTGGCAGACAGGTTCAGTGAAAACTTCACCCCTCCCCCCATCAGTAAACCAGGACACCCCCAGAATCTGCCCCCCTCCCCTTATCCACCAGGGAGCAGGTCTTCAATGCCCTCTCAAAGTAAAAAAATACAGTCTCCATGAGACTATATAACATCCCTGGCTGTATCCTGCATGAACTCAGGCATGAGCTCTCAGCTCCATTAGGCACCCTATTCAACCAAGCACTGGCTTCATCCCAGCTGAATGGAGGACAGCCACTGTCATCAATCTACACAAAGGTAGATTGTCCACTGACCCAGGCAATTATAGGCCCATCAGCCTAACTAGCCTGATCTGTGAGGCCATGGAATGCATTATTATGGAACTTATAAACTAGGACATTGGCAACCTCCAAAAGTTTGACCCCACACAGTCTGGTTTTGTCAAAGGGAGGTCATGCCTATTAAACTTGGTCAACTTCTTCAAAACAGTCACCAAAGCCATGGACGAGGGGAAGATGGTGCACACCATCTACCTTGACCTAGCCAAAGCCTTCAACACTATTCCCACCTCAGGCATAATAGATAAACTCTCTCAGCTAGGCATCAACCCATATGTTACCACATAAGTAGCTAATTGTCTCACTGATAGAACCCACTCAGTCAATATAGGGGAAGCCACCACTAGTAGTAGACCCGTAACAAGTGGTGTACCCCAATGATCAGTCTTGGGGCCTCTACTGCTTGGGATATAGTTTTCTCATGTGCAAACCAAAACCAGTGGTCTGTAGCTGACCAAGTTTGCAGATGACTGCAAGCTGGGAGCTGTCTTAAATTCCCTAGCAATGTGAACATCCTCCAAGAGGACCTTACCCAAATGAATGACTGGTACCAGAAGCATGGCCTCAAACTGAACAATAGTCTCTCCTTTGATAATCACATCACCACAGTAGTCAGGAAATCCTTCTATGTGGCTTACCTCATCACAAAAGGGTTCTCATCCAGGAAAAAAGAGGCCATTGTTCCCCTCTACTCAGCACTCATTAGACCCATTATAGAGTACAACGCCACTTTTGGAATGCACCTCACAAGACATCTGCAGCAGCTGGAAAGGACACAGAAGTACCTCACAAAGAGGATTACTGGCCTCAAACAGATGCCCTACACTGACCATCTCAAAAAACTCCAGCTTTACTTTGTAGCATATCACCTACTCCGAGGAGATCTTTGCCTAACATATAAAGCTATGTTAAACTCAGAGCTGTTGGACACTAAAGAAATCCCAATCCCTCTGAGCTGCACACTCTATGGACCTAAACCTTGTCACCATAATAAACAGGACATACTGGAGGTATAGATTCCTGTCCCAGAGACTTCCTATACTCTGGAACAAGCTACCCTTCTATGTCAAGCAAAAATCCTCATTAACACTCTTCAAGAAAAATCTTGATGACTGGATGGGAAATAGGAAATACACACCGGAGATCACTTCTGTGGCTTTGGTCAACAGGGGCACAGGAAATTAACTTTCTTGGGTGGCGTAAGCCAGGGAACCTTGTTGGCTCGGCTAACTTAGGCCCTTGGGCTAATAGCTTAGTACCTACCTATGAACCTATGAAGCTATGAGCCAAAAAATGCATCATTATCCCCTTTGGGGAAAGTGGCATCCTGAATAATTATCACATTAATAACAATGTACTAAGCATGCAATCAGTTACGACCTGACCTTTGGCCACCACGTTGCCTCCATTGTAAGAATAGCTTTCTACATGGCCCACCTCATAAATAAGGGTATTTCTTCCAGGAACAAGGAGGTCATAACATCCCTGTACTCCTTCCTTATCAGATCCATTATTGAGTACAATGCCCCCTTTGGTCTGTACCCTGCCAAGCACATGCAGCAGCTGGAGAGAACACAGAAGTTCCTGAACAGGAGACTCCAGGGTATCAAACAATTATCTTATGCAGATAGGCTAAAAGCTCTGTCCTTCTACTCAGTCTCATACAGACTGCTCAGACCTGACCTGTGTCTGGCATACAAGGCCATCTCAGACCCACCCTTGATGGAGTTGCTGCTTATCCATAAGTCAAACTCCACTTACACAACCCACACGCAAGGACTCAACCCCATCTGTGACATTAAAAAAACTTGTTGGTGGGATAGATTTGTGTCCCAAAGACTCCCCCATCTGTGGAGTAGACTCCCTCTCCATGTCAGAGTACATCTCTAGCCCTCTTTAAGAGGAATCTGGATGACTGGATAGGAAACAGAAAATACACCCCTGGGATCTCACCTGTTTCCCTGCTGGACAGAGGAAACAGGTGCTGGCTTTGTGGGAACATGGGTGAAATTCTTCGTTTGGCTTATAATGGCCTCCAGGCCAATAGCCTAGTATTATCTGATGAACCTATCAACCTATAAGGTTTCATTACAAACCAATGAAAATAAAAACATGCACATAGTATTTATATTCTCTAACACCTAAGGGCATATAGATTATCTTAAATAACTTACAGCTGACTGTTCAGCTAAACAGTTGTCAGTTTGTTAGGGGGTTGATAGTTAACTGTACATCCACATATGGAAGACAAATTTTACAAGTACATGCAAATGCTATTCTCTCATTTAATGTGAAATAAACCAAATTCAATGGAGAGATTCATCCCTTGACAACTCCATCATCTCTGGAGTAAGCTTGCTCTGCAGGTTAAACTCTGTAATTCAGTATCTTGATTAAAAATAACCCAAGCCATCTATTTTGGTTCTATCATGTATGCTTTGGGACTAACTGTTCACTCACTTCATGAGATAGGAGGTAAGGCCTGAGGTTAGTTTTTGGCAAGGTTTACATTGTCTTTGGACTATATGGTCTAGAAATGTCTTTGGAGCCCATGGAATGTAAAGCAAACATCAAATGATATATATATATATATATATATATATATATATATATATATATATATATATATATATATACATAACCCACATGTCATCCAGTGTCCTAAACAAAGGATTAGACTACAGTGGTTTCCAAAAGTAATTTAGAAGGCTACAAAACTCGGTCACTGTTTTGAGCTTTCTCTCTATCTACACAGCAGTGCTTACGAGTTAACAGAGCTTGACTACACACATTTCCTCATCTTACAGATGGCAGTAGACTACTTTTTAATGAAATATTTACTGTTAGAAGTACAATTGAACAAGGTTAATTGGGAAAATGAGAGTTAGATTACATGACAGAAAAAAGACATAATTAACACCATTCAACCACACTCTTAGTAGACAGGTAACAAGTAAGGCGTTTGAAGGGAGGCTATGGTAAATGTGAATGATACTGCAGAAATCATTAATTGCATTTGTCTCAATCTAAAAGAGGTTCATTTCTTCTTACCTTCATGAGAATACTGCTTGTTATGGAGGTTGGCCTTTATTCTTTAAAGTTTGGAAAAAGAAGCCAGCTGTATCCTCTTTAGACTGGACCTTGATGGTAGCAGTCAGAAGTCTAAGAATACGTTTACTTTCAGATCTCTTACAATATAGTAAATTAATCAGTTTTTTTGGAGACAGTGGGTGTTCAAATTGCAAACTCAGTATTGATTTTGGATTTCTTTCCATGGGGTAATACCACACTTATTCTTTAGAGGACAGATTCCAGGACTGGTCAGTCTGCAGATGTCTAGTGCAATCCTTCAGTTAATGCATCCCTTTCTCAACTCTTCCTTTTAGCTCAGATTCCAAATGACATGTTGTTTGGCTATTAAGTTGTTGATCTGTCCTGAAACCTATAACTTAAATGTGTGTGTGTGTGTGTGTGTGTGTGTGTGTGTGTGTGTGTGTGTGTGTGTGTGTGTGTGTGTGTGTGTGTGTGTGTGTGTGTGTGTGTGTGTGTGTGTGTGTGTGTGTGTGTGTGTGTGTGTGTGTGTGCTATCCATTGCCTACTTTCGCAATGTTTCAATTGTTCACTATCAGTCATGATTAGATCCCATCCATTTTTCAGAAAATTGTGGAGTCTGCTTACATTTCATTTTTTATTTGATTTTATTTAGATGAATAAAAATTAGGATATTGCCATTATTATACATTATATAAATAATATTTCCTACAAGTGACTAAGTAATATTTTCTACTGTGACTCCGACTGAAAATTATTGTCTATTGTGTGCTGCTGATTAGCTGTTTGTATATGCCTTTTAAAGCTGAAATGTAAGAAACTTGGCACAAATTTAACATTGTCAAGCATCTTTTCTGATACTGCCATTTTGCGTGCTTGTATCATTCAATGCAAGATGTTAAAAAATGAAATAAATAAATAAATAAATAAATAAAATAAATCAATAAAATAGACGGACTATAGGGGGGGTTGGTGTCTCAGGTAGTCATTTTTATGCACTAATATCCAGTCCATAAATTATACATTTTTTATCTTTCCTAAGCTTCATGATAAAATCTGATATAAGTTTTGCAATTTCAGGTCTTTATCAGAAGCAGATGATGCCTGGCCAGACTTTTTAAAGAGCTGTTAAATGAACAAATCTGATAAATTGTGGTAATTGCTTAAAAAAGAGATGATATGGCAAAACTTTCTTGAAACATGTGGGAACATTCCAAGGGCGATGTGCTGTCCCTCTAAAGACATTAATCTAGTTCATTAAATTATATAGCTATCTATTTAATGAAATTATCTGCTTCAGTGCTGAGTTATAATAAGAAGCTTAACAACATCATAAAATAATTATTTAAATCAAGGGAACTCAAAGTTCTGAGTTTAAATATGTGCCAACAGAAGGTAAAACTGCTTCTGAAGCATGAAAAGAAATAATACTCTTTTTTTTAGATCAGCAGAAGTTTTATTTCCTTAGACAACAGTAGGTTCATTCTATTCTCATCAAAAGTACATCCTGAGGCAAAAGACAGTCTTTTCTAGCTAGAGAAACATATTGTTTCCCGCTGGCTTTAAAAGTACAAGTGTATTATATGCAGCATTATGAATGACAATGCATGTTATATGTTTTCTCTGTGCTGTATTCATGCCCATGATTTGCACAAATGAAAGCAATTCAGAACAATCTGTTAAGACACCGTATTCTACAAAAATCACACAAATGTCTGAAAGCACAAAATATTTCATAAAAGTAAGTAGACAGAAGGCTGTAGTATCCTGGCCAATGGAAAAAAAAAGAAAAAAATGTAACACAAATAGCAAACACAATAAACAGTGATATTTAAGCATCATATTTTAAATTATTACAACAGTATACAATAAGAAAAGTGAGTAACTAAGTCAGAGTAACATAAGCTAAAGAATTCCAATGTTTCTGAACTAATATTCATATGAACCCAGTTTTTGCTCCTGCTCAGTTTAGTTTATGTAGCTTAGTGGTCTTCCTCCAGTGTGTAGACATACTGAATGGCTATGACATCATGATTAGTATTTTTGCTATAGCTGCAATATAAAACAAGATTTTTTTATGATCATGTAATGCAGGTAATAAGAATGCTTTTATTTTTGGAAGATATATGTAATATCTTTGACTTTCCATCTGGCAGTGCAAGCCTGAAAGACATCCATCAAATCTATTTTGCAGAACGCAAAGAACACCCCAGGCATGGAAATGAAGTATAGCAGTATATGAATTGCCATGATGCAATCCTGCTAAACACCCAAGTTCAGGAGCAAAATATGAAAATGTATAAAAAGCTGCACACAAAATGCAGCACATCTACTACATTGCCAGAGTATGTAAGATAAAATGGCACTTCTGAATGGTTTATCATTTAATCTAGCTGGATTAGCTTGTATGACATAGGTGGAACATAGTAGGCATACATTCCATGTACTTATCACACCCTGGTGCTTCAGCTGATTCTGAGCAAGACAAACCATAACCACAGTGAAGGGATAGGAACAGGTCCTTCTGCAGTACCACCCATATTACCTTTTACCACTTTGAAATCTGTCATTTAACTTTTACCTCCGTATGGAAAACCGGATGCTCCATCTTGCTAAAAGCAAGTGATCCCACAGTTCTTTGCATCCTGAAAGTAGGAGGATTCTAAATGCAGGTCAGTGTTGTAATATATGTCTAAGGAAGACAGAACACAGGATACAATCTTTAGGGTAATGCTGTGGCATGTAGGTAATAATTTAACATTTCCTGATAACCCTAGAAATGATGTGTCTCCTTGCTGACATTACATGGAGTATAAGTCTAGCTGTAGAGGCACACCCTGACATCTAACCAACAGATGACAGGAAATGCTAACATGAAGAACTCTTGGTCCATTAGTTGTCAGTCACTCTACTGTGAAAATGGTATCATCACATGCATGTATGTACCAGATTCCCTTGAAGAATGTGTATGTTGATGATATATGTCACATGAGTGCACAAGCCATGCATTTTTCAGATGATAATTCTATGTTCCTGTCATGCTGGAGTATACTTACACTAGGCAAGTGGCATAGAAAAACAGATACTGACAAAAAAGAGGCACACTAGAAACTACATAGATGTCATACTAAAGACAAGAACACCCTGAGATGTTTGTAGGGAGGGATGTAATGATTATTTTTTTCTGTTTCATGGTTAAGACCAGTTACCCTCCACAGCTGCTCCTGACTGATTCTTATTGCATTTCCCATGCAGTGGGCTATGGCAGCTATAATGTCTGCACTGTATTATACTGCATTTGTTTAATGTTCTTGTTATGCATTCAGAACTTTACTTCTCTGCCATCTTTACCAATGTCACAACCTTTCTCCTGCTGTCCCCATTCTCTTGAACATCCCTGTCAATTACATCTGTACCATTCAATCCAGTGGTCCATGGATCCATGTGGGTTCTTAGAGTTCTCTTCCACTCCAACCACTATGTGTTACCTAGCCAGGACAATCCCTTCACATCTCTCTCTGACAAGAGCTGCTGCATCCATGTCATACCTCCTTATGATCCTCCACCCCATATCAGGCCACCTTTTCTTGTGGTGTATAGCAAAAAGACCTAGCTTTGCTATATGTTTTGGACATAGCTTTTCAACTACATCCAATGCATCTACTTGTTGGATTTATCCACACTCCTTATAGCAGTATTGTCCTTGTGTGGACTTCAGAACTACAAACAACACTTTAGGTATGGTCTATTTATGGCTCATAAGAGCAGCAGCATTGCATTATTGCTTTTAGAGCTGTTTCCACCTTCCTCTCCCTCTTCACCTGGTAGATAACGCAATGTATAATCAGCACTCTCATAACCTTTTCCTGTTATCTTGTTATCCAATATGCTCTCCCATCAGATACTCAGCAGGGTGAGTCTGGCCCAGATGTCCTATAATCCATTTGTCTGCACTGAACAACAAATGCCATATTTAACCTATGTGGCAACTTTTTCCAAATCCTTCCCTAGGAAGTCCTTCCATCCTCCTCCTCTGAACCAAATGTTGTGCCATTAGTGACGAGGCTGTGCCTGTTATTTTCTCTGTATGTGCCAAAGATGGTACAGGACATAGAAGTGGCCCCTGCAGTACTGCATTTGTCATTTTCCCTTCTCATGGCATTGTCTTTCTCACTGCAGGCCTCTCCATCCAAACATTCAACCACACAGCATTCCACTTCTTTACTTTTGATCCTATCACTGACCACTCCACCTTCACTGCTTCTAGCAGCCATATATGTGTGACTGACTCAATGACCTTGGTGTAGTCCACGTTTACCATGTCTACCTCCTTTTTCGTCACATGCTCTCTTGTAATTCAGTCATAAAACTGAATCAAGTTTAATTAAAACCTTCTTCCAGTCATAAGCTTATGTTGGTGTTTGCTCTAGAAATAGCCACCTTCAAGAAAAAGAATCAATTGGAGCTTTTCTCCCTGGGCCTCTGCTGAAAATGGACCTACGTCCAGTCGGACACTCCCGGTCAACAAATGTAAACAAATAACTAAATAAATAAATAAATAAATAAATAAAATAAATAAATGTTGTCTCAGTATTCTGTATATGACTTTCCTTGCCAAAATTTTAGAGTAACAGGCCTGTTGTCCTCTGGTTTCATTCTGCTGTCTGTCCCCTTATCCCTTTTTCAAGGGTACAGCAGTTGCTACTCTTCATTCATCAAACACCTCCACAGTGGCCCATAATCTGTTGAAGACATCTGCTGGGGAAACTCCAGCACATTGAGCAGGTTTCTGATAACTGTGTCAGGTAAGGTATCTGGCCCCTATAGTTTGTTTGCGAAGGGGAGGCCAGGTCAGTCCCAACCTCCTCTTTCTTTCTCACTTTCTATCTCTCTCTCTCTCTCTCTATCATAGTTTCATAGGTTCATTGGTTTATACTAAGCTAACAAACACTAGTGCCTTTCAACCCAAAGGTGTCCCACAAGTTATTGTATAATAAACGTTATTATATGGGGTCTATATTAGGGCATAATTTAATGACTGCCTCTGTCCATCAGAGGCATAGGTACCAGACCAAGGGTGAATTTCCAATTTCCCATTCACTGGTCCTGGTAATAGGGCTAGGGAAGGACTCTGGTTTACTTATATGTGGAGCCTGTTCCAGAGAATGGGAATTCTCTTGGTTACATATCTGTCCCTCCAATATGTCTTATTTGTGTCGCAAGCAAAATTCAGGTCTTTAGATCTAGTAATTCTGATGCTGTTCATTTTGCAGATATGCAAATGGTCCATCAGAGTGAGATCCAAGGATGCCTTGTATGCCAGACATAGATCGCCTCACAGCAGTCTCTAGGAAACAGAGTATAGAGATAGGGCTTTGAGGTGATCCTCATAGGATGCTGTGTTTTTGCCCTGTATTCTTTTCGTGAAAAACCTTTACAGATGTTCCCGTTGATGCATGTGCCTGATCAAGTACATACCAAAGGAGGCATTATACTTAATGATGTGTCTGATATGGGGCTGAATACAGTGGTACAGTGACTTCCTTGGACCTAGATACCATGCCCTTACTTATAAGTTAAGCGACATAGAATGATTTCCTTACTAACTTTGACACATGTTGGCTGTAGGCCAGATTTGCTATCTACATGTGTTCCCATAACCCTGACTAGCAGGTCTACTTTTAGGGTGTTTTATCGATAATGTAGTTTTTCAGGTTGGACAGCTTCCCAAAAGGTACTATTATGCATTCCTTGTCATTGTGTTTTAAGCCATGGCTTTGGCACCTGTCATTTGACAGTGTTAGACCTTCTTATTGGATGCTGGTGTCTTGGGAGGGTTCTAAGACTGCTCCAAGTTTGCAATCATCTGCAAACTTGGTTAGCCAGAGGCCATTGGCATTGGCCTGATTTCTGAGAAGTAGATGCCAAAGAAGAGCAAGCCCAGCATGGAGCCATGAGGCTCCACTGGCGACTGGTCTCTTTGTAGAGGTGGTTTCACCAATCCTAACTTCCTGGGTTCCATCTGTGAGGCAGCAAGCTATCCAACTTGTTATATATGGGATTATGCATAGTTCCATAAGTTTTTTTTTTAATTCCTGAGTGGGATATTGTATCAAATGCCTTAGACAGGTCAATGTAGGCAATATGCACCATTTACCTTCATCTATTGCTTTAGTGACTTTCTTGAAGCCCACCAGGTTTAGTAGGTATGACCTCCCTTTGATGAAACTATACTGGGTTGGGTCCAGTATCTGAAGGTTTTCTATATCATTGTTAATCACTTACATGATAATTAATTCCATGACTTTACATATAAGACTTGTCAGAATAATGGGTCTGTGGTTCCTGGAATCGTTGATGGTCCAACCTTATGTAGCAGCATGACTGTTGTAGTTCTCTATTCTCATGGTACAAAGCTGGGTCTGAGACTATAGTTGAATAGTGACTCCAGTGGCCCTGACAGGTCATGTTTCTGGTAATTCAAGAGGCATCCTGATATATAATAGTGGCTCATAGAGGCTCTGTTTTTGGCCTTGGAGATTGTAGCCAGGAACTGCTTCTTATTTATAGTTGGAGGGGGTTATGTTTGAAGGTAGTTCTTGTGGGGTTGACTGGAGGAGAGTGGGAGGCAAAGTTGGAACTGAATTTATCAGCAGGCAGATTCAGTCTCTCACCTGGCTCACTGAAAGTGGCTTTATTAACCCCAATTCGGAACACTGTTGGGTGCTGTATTTGAGGATTCTGACAAAGCTGAAGAAGGCCTTAAGTTTTTATATCGCCTGGAAAGCTATCTTGACCATGAAAGTGGCCTTCATGGACTTAATTAGCCCTGTTAGTTGTCTGTTTAGTTTGATGATAGAGTTTTTATCTTTTTGGGTGTTAAAACTTCCTAATTTTAGCTATGACTTTTTTTTTTTTTGTATAACCTGTTTAATTTAGGATTCCATGAGGGTGGTTTGTTTTTATAGTTTGTTTTGGCCTTACTTCTGGTAAATACAGCAGCTTCTGTCCAACTTGTACAGAATTTCTGTCAAAAAATTCACATAAGTTGCAGTGTTTGCTGGGTTTGGTGGGGAATGGGATTTTGACAAGCTATTACTTGCTAAAAAGTAGTTTGCTTTGGAATAGTTCCTAACCATTTCTGAGTTTACTGGAGTTACCAAATTCATTTTTATTTTGAAGGAGACAGCTTTGAGATCAAACCTTAGCAGAAAGAACATGACACTTGGGAAGGAGGGTATGGCATTCTCCCATATTTTTGAATACCAGGTCCAATATGTTTAAACCTCTAGTGGGCATATGCACTATCTGGTCTAGGATGTTTGTATTTACAAAGTCTGGGAACTCTGTGCCTGAGGTCATAAAGGATTTTTAGCTTATAGAAGGGCAATAAAAATCCCTCATAAGTAAGGCATTTGGTTGACTGGTGAATGTCAGGAGTTAGATTAAGAATGGACTATGTGTTTCGTGGAACATAGAGGGTGAACTATAGCTTGCTAGGATGTGGTATAGAACTATACCTTTTATACTCTGCACGTGGAGAAACTCCAGTGTATCATCCTATTTAACCAGCCAACCAAGAGGTGTGCTTGTTATTGATGCTGATCAGGACAGTTCCACCTTTAGTTCTTGTCTGTGTAGTTGGCGGTCAGATTGTGTGGAAGGCTCCAAGGCCATGCACTACCAGAATACTTTCAATGTTTTTAAACCACATCTTGGCAACTGCACAGATGTCTATGCTTAGCAAGGTGAAGATAGCTTGGAGATAATGGAGCTTCTTGTTTAAACTCCTGACATTCAGCAGTAACATCTTAAGGTTCCCTTTGGTTGAATTTGCTATGTCAGGTTTGTCAGTTTGTTATTGCTTAAAAAGGCTCTATGGGGGAGGATAAAGTTTTAGCCAGTATTCAAAAGCCCAGAGGGTGCAGGTTCAGACCATCCTTGGCAAAGCAATATGGTTTGTTAACCATATCCTCCCATGCTGACAAATATTGTATCTCCCTAGAATGACACCAGAAACTAAGCCAATTATCTTTTGTTCATATTGTGACATCATCCTTGGTGAACTTAGAATACTGCACAGTGCTAGGCACATACCATCTTGAGATGTACTATCAGGGAGATCTGAAATGTCTCTTTCTCTCTTTCTCTCTCTCTCTCTCTCTCTCTCTCTCTCTCTATGTCCCAGTGTCTGCCCACTGCTCTCCCCACTCTGCACTTCCTCAGTCCAACAGCGGGCACTATAATCCCATTTTCTTCCATAAAATCTGCAATAAGGTACTCATTCAACCCCTTTGCATTTCCCAGTCTTACATGATCTCCCTCTCATTTTGGCTTAGATAGGAAATATTTCACCCTCCATTCCTGCTTTCAGCCATATACCTAACCAAGCCTTCATTCCCACTTTTGATCACTTTCTGCCAACTCTCCTTCAGTTTGTATCAATGATATCTCTGCTATGTTTTGCCAATTCACATATCAGCTTGCACTGTACCTCTTCCACCTTTTCAACTCTCCTATCCACTTCCTGGGTATTCTGCCTTTTGCACTAATTGTCAGCCTAAACTTGCTGAAATGCCACATTTATCTTCTGTTCTTTTTAGGGTTTTCTTCACTTATCCACACCCTGACTACTGAATTTCTGACTCTTTCTCATAACTTGTTAATTTCCTCAGTTTGCCCCAGTTTACTAACTCATAATATTTCCTATTTTCAGTTCACGGTAACTTATTCCATTAAAATCTCACATCGTCATCTTTGTCCCTCATTTTTTTACCAACACTCTTACATACAGACAAATATACACAAGAGTCCACATGGACAGATACAAAGACACACACACACACACACACACACACACACACACACACACACACACACACACACACACACACACACACACACACACACACACACATGCCCATACTCTTAACATCACAGTAGGATATTTGCCACTGAATACTGATGCCCTTAACTGGACAATAGTGTCCCATGCTGGTGTGTTTGAGAAATTATCCTAAGTTTCATTCTTTCTAATACAATAAAAAAAACAAAAAAAGAAAAACAAATCAAACAGATGGATGAAATGCTCAAGTAACAGTAATTCAATCAACTCCTGCTCCTTTCTTACCCTACAACTTGGAATGTTGCAGTCTATTACCTGGTGATTTAGATCTCCAAGACTAAGGCCTTCTGCCTCCTGTTCATCTCATTATTCTTTCTCTCTATATTACTCTCCTCTTCCTTGTCCCACGATGCATCTTTGAGTCTGATCCACTGCAATAGTCCTCCTACATCCAACAGCTTCTTCTACCTTAACTATCATGCAACCTAACCTAGGTTCTCATCCTGTCCTTACCTTCTCCATGTGGTTGCATTTGTCCATCTCTCTAATATTAGTTTTGATTTTGATTTTCTTCTTTATGTAGATTTGTACTTCATCTCCTTCCCTCCATGTTTGTAAGTTATGAAGAACCTATGCCAGATGCCATCATGTTCTTCTTCTTGTGTCACTGTCTCATATTCTGTGATGCCAGTGATGGTGACCCACAGTACATGAATTGCTGTTTGTAGTTCTCCATCTTCTAGTGAATGGAGTATCCTATGTCAGCAGGCAGGAAGATGATGAAGGTGTTGAACAAAATGTTACAGGAGAAAGCATTATTCTTGCTAGAATCCCTTATAAAGGAAACAACAGATGATATCATGCAATAATTTATTTTGACTTTTGAGAGAGATGGTAGACATTAAGCTCAGAATATTATTTCTTGAGGAAGTGAGTCACATGTAGCCATAGTGGAGAAAGCAGTAATTTCTCTTTGCAGTAGTGAAACATCACAGGAGGAATTCACTAAGGATTACACAGTGATTTTTACCGGAGCTATGCAGACATGGGCACAATAAAATTTTAAATTAGTAAGAGCCATGTAAGAGGCATGTACCCCCACAGACACAGTTAAACATTATGGCATGCTAATCGGCTGTATAAGCAGCCAATTAGCATGCAAATGAAGGAAGGAAAATGACTGGAGCAATTCAACATGGTAGGAAGCAACCATGTAGGCTCTGTGCCAGTGTTCCATCTGTATTCAAAAACGTTTTGAATACAGCCACAGAACCCTGCAAGTTGCTAGAACAGGGGTTGTGTTAACATGCATTTTCCAAAGGATTTGAAGTTTGAAACTCAAATGTATGCCATTATTTAGTCAGACCTCAGATCATCCCAGTGGTTTGCCAGGAAATCATAAATTTTATGAGGAACAGACCAAAACTATGAGGCTAAGATCTATCTGGATTGTTGAGAGGTATGCACAGAACTGCACTACAAGGCATACCTCTCAACCTATTAGGGCAAGACATCTGGACAAAGCCATTAATAATGGGGTCGGAAAAGGGGACCGAAATAGGGACACTTTTAAAATATTGCTCTTACAAACTTAAAAAATTGGTAGGACACCATTTTTTTTCAGAATGCAGCCTTGCTGACATCCCCCACGAACAGTACACATAGTATGCCCTGCAAACCTCTCAACCTCTGAGAGCAAGACATCTGGACAAAGCTATCACAGCCACAACTAAAGAGCCAGAGATAATGCCAGGACATTCTGCAAAAAGCCTCAAAATAGACACACATGTAATATATGTTCTGTGTTCAATCTTCAGCTCCCCTTATGTTTCAATAGCTACACAATTGCCTTCTCATGTAGATTCAGGTTTGACAACATGGTGAAGATGCAAATGAGATCTGAACTCATTAGAATTGCTGAATCCCAAAAAAAGTTAGATCAGTGTAGGGATGCTCACATCGTGTAAGCATTCCCTTTGTGTTTGTGTTGTTGGGATGACAACTGTGATTGTTTACATCGGGTGGATGTTTGAGGTTAGAGGGATGGCAACTGTGATTGCTTACATCAGGTGGGTGTGTCAGGTTAGACTTACAAAGTGTTACATTTAGGTCTGTCAAGTTTGAAAATGCAAGTAAGCAGTGCACAGTTCACAGGCTCTGTTTAATTAACATCCAACCTCCTCTTTATTTGTTGGCAAATTGTGTTTTCTTTGTAAGTTTTTTAATATTATTTATTATAAAAGAAAAGATAAGAAATAAAAAGGGAGAAATATTTGAATTGAGGAAAAGCAATCTATAACATACACAGTAGAAAATGATAGTGCACAAGATATATTTACATAGGTCCGGATTTCAACTCTCACTCCAATGCACCTTCAGGAAACAGGATGAGTACCTTATCCCTCTTTGCTGCACAAACAGCTTTGCACCAAAGAACTGACATCATTCTTCACACAACCAGCAACAACAGAATACACACCGATATCAAACCATAGAACTGTTATTTTCAAATGTATTATTATATTTCGACTTACTGCGGTGGTGGTGCTACGGTAGCATTGTCGCCTCACAGTAAGACATTGTTCTGTTTGATTCTCAGCTAGAGCGTCTTCTGTGTGGAGACATGCATGAATGGGAGTACCTTCGTTGAAGGTTGTGCGTCAGGGCCGGCAACTCGGCATGTAAAAATCTACTGCCAATCATTAGCAGACCGGAGTTCTGCTGTGGCGACCCCTAACCAGGAAAAGCCGAAAGACCCAACAACAACAACAACATTTATGTGCTTGTTTGTGAGATACGCTGCATTATTTAGCTATGCTTAGCTCTGTGCAACCATACATCAGACATGTACCAGACATACAAAAATAGAAACGAGATGTGCTTAGTTTTTTTTTTTTATTTTTATGTGCTTGTTTGCATGATGCACCGTGTTATTTAGTTATACTTAGTACTGCTCCCTTATGCATAAAACATACGCTAAACAGCTAAAAATAGAAACCAGATGTATACAATTGTTGTAGTTCTGCAGTACTTAACACTGGGCAAACCAGAACAGTGAAGTTGCTCTACACTTACAGGCACCTTTGCAGTAAATATGAAGATATATGAGTTCCTTTCACTATCCCACTGGCTAGATAGGTTGAGTCATGACCTACAGTGCAGCAGGTCCCGGGTTCAAATGTTGGCCATTAATATCTTTTACATATACTGGTGTGAAACTGTGTCAGGTGACTGAAACATCAGTTGACTTTAACTTCAGTAATTGTTAAATTTAGAAAAGGTGCACGATGCTAAGCATCTCTTAAACATGACCAACTGTCTTTTCATGTTTGTGCATTGTTAATCTTCTCTTAAACATGGGTTGTGCAAGTTTGTATAATGCTAAGAGATGCAGTGCATTTTTGAAAGTTACAAAATGATGTGCAATGGTGGTAATGCAGTCTATTTAAAGGCCAGTAGGCGGGAATTTCACATTATTCCTTGGAGCCTGACCTTAACTGTGGATATGGCTACTGTTGTGGAGGTAGGCGTGTGCTTTAGGGCACAAAAGTGGGTTGTACAGGAGTCTCGGGTTATCATTGGACTCCTGGTAGAGCACTATGGACCCTGGCTACTGCAGGGCAACTATCAGTCTGAGGCCTGGGATAGTTTGGCCAGGGACCTGACCAGTGCAACTGGTATTCCACACACTGGTTAGCAGTGTTGTCTTTATTATGATGACCTCTGTTGAAGAAAGAGGAGAACCTTGGATATCTGGATCCAAGAGGCATGGGATGGGAACACCGACAGACATGTAAGTATATTTTCTAGTAAGTTATAAATGTACAGGCTGAATCTGTGCAAAACTGGTATGCATAATGGTTTCCATCTCTAACCACAGCTGCAGAAGGAGGACTTGCAACATCCAGTCCTGTGCAAGGAGTTTGGTCAGGATGCGTCACGTGTTTCATACATATGAAAATCAATAAAGTAATAACATAATGTATAACTTAATAATTAAATAAAGTAAATACAGATATTGCAGTCTAATGTATGCAAAACTTGTGACATCACTGACTTTCATTAATGTCCCAGTGCATATTTGAACTGGTAAAACAAGATAAAGCAAGTAAGTATGCATTACTGTGTAGCATAGCTTCTAACCATTAATTAATGTTGTGGCATACCCAGGTTAAGAGTCAATGATGGGATCTGCTCATTGTTTGAAATATGCTGTAGATTGCAGTCAAAAAATGAATAGGGTACACAAGTAAGTTAACAAAAATCATAGACAACTATCCATGTGTGTGAATGCAAGATTTGAAACAACATGAATCAATAAAGTATAAAAGGAAATGTTGCTTAGATGATTTATTTTTTCAAATAAAATGTTGAGTTTTTCTGTAGTCTCTGCTTGTGGGTTCTAATCCCACACCAACCAACTGAGAAATTGTGCAGTATTCAATACTGTTTTAGCATTTCATCAATAAATGGTGCAGAATACCCATAGTTAAAGTCAATGTTGTGGTCTGCTCATTGTCTGAAATTTGCTGTAGGTGGCAGTCAATAAATAAATAGGGTAAATGTGTAAGTTAACAGCAGTCCTGGGCAGCTATCCATGTGTTTAAATGCAAGTTTTGAAACAGCATGAATCAATAAAGTGTAAAAGGAGACAATGCCCTGATAATTTATTTTTACAAATAAAATGATCAAAATGGATGAAAATTTTCAGTATTACTGTAGACACTGCTTGTGGGTTCTAATCCCCCACCAGCCAACTGAGAAATTGTGCAGTATTCAATACTGTTTTAGCATGTCTTAAATAAAACAAAACCATGATTGCATGTGAGGTGCACACCCATAGACCTGTGCCATGACTATCCAGCTGTCAAGTGTAATCAGTGTACACAAACATACACAAACATACCTCTCAATTTTGCTAGTCACCACGAAAAGCAGACGCCAGCAGCTCCTACCCTTTATCTTTGGTTACCCACTATCCTCATACTGTTTCTGTGTATATTCTCCTGTTCTGTACTTTACACTTCCCTGAATTCATTTCTAGCCTCACTCATAATTGCCTTTCCTAGTGCACCTGCCCTATTTTACTGTCTTCAGACTCTTACATATTAATGTTTTTTTATGTTTTGCCCTGCTTTTAATACCTCCATCTCCCCCTGCAAAGCCCCTCTCTATTGTAGCTTATTTTAACCATACAGCACTGGGTTTCCTTCAAGTAAATCTACTTGTGTAGCTTGAGGCCAGTGTCCTTTTGTAAGCTTACGTCCGCTCATATTTTATTTCATTTTATTTTTTTTCTGGTGACTATACCGTTAGAAACATTATATCCTTGTCTCTCAAGCTAGTTTTTCACTATCTTTTCTAATTGTTTCTATGACTTCATCTTGACCAGGGTGCTAGCCTGCTGCATTCGCTCCTCTACCCTACCTCCATTCCCACCCACCCCATTACAATTACCTTTATACCTAACTATCCCTCCACTTCCTGTCCCACTGGCCACTACAATTCCACTTCCTGACTATTGCCACAACCACCTTACTGTTCTGTCAATCTTGTCAACACCACTTCATCTATACCACTATCTCTCTAGCTACTCTATCTGACCATATTTTATTCCAACATGTATTATTTTCTAATATCTTCTACACTACTCCTTATTCTCTCTATTTCCACCTCTTGCCACTCTAATGTCTCGGACCTACTCCTATGTTCACCAACTTCTCACTCATACAACATATATCCAACTACTTCATCTTTTACTATCTCCCCTAATCTCTTTACTACCTCTATCTCAAGTCTATATAAACTATCCATAATACAGGTTTTTAAACCTTCCCACAAAGCTAAGTCAAAACTATACAAACTCCATCTAGCATCTACTACACAATCTCTCCTCACTAAAAACCTACTTTGTTCTGGCGATATCCATCCCAACCCTGGCCCCTCTTCTCTCCCCAAAACTACCTCTACACTGCCCCCATCTTACTCCTTTAACAATCACCAACCTCAGTAACAACAATCATCTCCATCCAAATACTTAACTATTTACTCAATGAATATTCAGAGTCTAGAAAATAAAGTCACTGAGCTGCACTCATGGATAGCTCTCAATACCTCTCACATCCTCTCCCTATCTGAAACCTGGCTCAAGCCACACATCTCAAATAGTGAAATACTCCCACCAGGTTATAATATCTTTTGATCTGATAGACCTGTAAAAAAAGGTGGTGGCGTGGCCATCCTCTACTCAAACATTCTTAACCTCTCACCATACCCTTCCCCAATTCCTGACTTCCTCCCAGCTGAAATCATCATCCTTAACTGCCATCTGAATCCCCGCAAAAAACTTACAATTGCCTCTATCTACCTTCCTCCTGGTAACAATCTGCCCATTCTTGAAAACATCCTATCCTGGTTCTCCCACAACATTCCATATGAGACACTTATCCTTGGTGATGTCAACATTGATTGGTCCAAACTCACAACTGACTCCCCCCAACTCAGCATCCACCTACACGACTTCCATCAACTTATAACATCTCCCACTCATTTTCATAAAAATTCCTCTTCCAGCTCCATCATAGACTGGATCCTTACCAATTCCCCCACCAATACCACAATCCCACCACCTTACCTGACTCCCTCAGTGATCATCTCCCTACCACCATCTTAAGACAATACTCCCATATTCCTAAACCCCACCTTATCAAAGACTGTCAAAAACTATCAACTTTCAATTCATCCCAATTTAACTCCATTCTCCACAACATAGATTGGTCATTCTAAAACACCTCCCCCTAAACAATGCTGTAAGCACTTTCAATAGCATCTTCATGAATACTCTAAACTCCTTAGCTCCCTCTAGGAAGATCAGAGTAAAATCAAACCATGCTCCCTGGCTCTCCAAAGAGACTAGGTCCCTTATGAAACAAAGAGATCATGCTTGGAAAACCTGGACTAAAACTGAACAACCACATTTTCTTCAAAAATACAGGTAACTGAGGAACCTTGCAAAAAAAAATACAACTAATGACAAAAAGTTATACTATAGCTCTGCTCAGCTTAACAACAAATCCAATCCTCAAAAATTTTGGTCAACTCTCAACAACATCCTCTATCCTGGAAAGCCCACTAATCCCTCCCCATACCCTAACTCTTCCTCTCAGGAAACAGCTACCCTCCTGAATAAACACTTTATCTCTTCCATCCAAAATCTGGTAACCTCTAAGCCAAACTCTACTTCAACACCCACCTCTCCAAGTCCCACTAACACAACTTTGTTTTCTTTTGAGCCAGTTCCCATTACTTACATCAAATCTCTACTACTCAAACTAAAACCTTGCTCTCCTTCCACTGACAATCTATCTTCTACATTCCTCAAACTTACTGCTGACTCAATTGCCTATCCTGTATCTATACTAATTAATCGTTCTATTCTGGAATCAACTGTCCCCACCCTTTGGAAATCTTTCTTCACTATCCCTCTTCATAAAAGTGGAAACTCCACTGACCCCTCAAACTACCAACCCATTGCCATTCTGTCCCCCCCTCTCCAAGATATTAGAAAAATGTATTCACTCACAGCTTCTCAATCACCTCCTCACACACCACTTACTTACCCCCTACCCAACATGGATTTCATCCTCACCACAGCACCACCACTGCCCTACTATCCTTCACTCATATCATTGCAGAGGCCCTAGACAACAATAAATTCATTGCCTGTCTCTTCCTAGATCTTTCCAAAGCCTTCGATACTGTCTCTCATCCTTGACTACTATCCAAACTCGCAAATCTCCACCTATCCCCCTCCACACTTGTCTGGTTTAATAGTTACCTATCTGGCAGGGAACAATCTGTCAAATGGCTCTCATCCTCCTCACCTTTCCTTCCCATCTCCACTGGTGTTCCCCAAGGCTCCATCTTGGGACCCCTTTTGTTTAACATCTTCACCAATGATCTTTACACCTCATGCAAAGAATCCTCCCTTATTCAGTATGCCAACGACTCCACACTTATATCCATCTCAAATAACATTCCTGAACAACACTCCCTGACACCAGCAGGCCCTACTATCCACTGAACGATGGCTCTCTCACAAACTATTGATCCAAAATCCCAAAAAGACCAAACTCCTACTTTTCCTTCCCCGTTCTCTTTCTCATCACAAAACCTCCTTTTTTATTACATCTTCTAACAATATAAATATCTAACCTGACACCCACACAAAACTCCTAGGGGTCATTATCGATGACGAACTCAAGTTCAACCTACACATACTCCAATGTATAGAAAAAACAAACCAGAAACTAGGTCTGTTATATCGGAAGAAAAAATTCCTAACCCCTGAATCTAGACTTACCCTGGGCCAGGCACTCCTCCTCCCCTCCCTCTTATACGCCGCCCCAGTTCTTACCAATATCCAGGCCTCCACTCTAAAAAACTGCAACAGACTTACCATAAAATAGCCAGATTCATTACTAACTCCCCATGCAACTTACACTGCTGCATTTCTTTAAACTCTCTTCAATGGCTTGAACTTCCCCAGTTTCTGCTATCTTATCAATTTCATATGCTACACTATATTCTTTATAAACCCTCCTTCTGGCCATCTCTATCTTCCTTAGTCTCCATCTACATCCCATCCTGGACCCTCCATACTTCTAACAAACAATTACTTGATATCTACCACCCAAAAAGGTCAGTAGGCAAACTACTCTACAAACACTCCCTTGCCCATGCTTGGAACAAACTTCCCCTTGACTTACGTTCAATCTCCCACACCCCACACTTTAAAAATGAACTAAAAGCTTATTTTCTCAATTCCAGAACCTGCCCTTGCCATGACCCTAGCTAGTCTTCCTTCCCTTTATGTACCCTCAAAAGGACCATACTTAGTACCTCATTACACCTCTCTCTCCAATGTGTCTACTATGCATTTGCACAATTTTATACAAACAAAAAATGTTAATTGTTGACCTATTGAACTATATCAATGTAAAATTGTTACTTAGCTTCTTTTTAATGCAACTTTAACTTTATGCATATATCCCAACATATGTGAATTGTTTTGCTATAACTGCTATTATATCAATATTGTTTAAAATTGTACTTGTTTTAAAATGTATTATTGGAACTTTTCTCCTCGGGTCTCCAATAAAAATGGCCACAAGCCCAGTTGGACAAACCCAGTTAACAAATGTCAATAAATAAATAAATAATAAATAAACTGTCATGATTTTTGCAGAATGTACTGAATATTGCCCCATATGTCTGGTCTGTTTGCTATATGATCTTGTTTTACTGGCTTGTCTCTGCCACATTGCTGAGGATCAAAGTCAGCAAAAAAATATCAGTCCTCTGATTTGTGGATATATGACATCACTCTAAAATGCAATTTAATGGCAAGTCTGTTATCAGTCCAAAACACCTTGCTACTATTGTAAGAGCACACTATGAAAGAATGTTCCCTGTTGTTGTGCCTTTGTACCACCATTATGTTTGGCTTGAGCCCATAATGTATCATGCTATCAGGTTGAGAGTTATATAAATGGACCATCATATATACAATATAAGCAACACTGAATGATTGCTGGATGCAAAATGAATTATACTATAGTGTGTGTGTGTGTGTGTGTGTGTGTGTGTGTGTGTGTGTGTGTGTGTGTGTGTGTGTGTGTGTGTGTGTGTAAGGAAAAGGGTAGTATTTCAAATAATAAACAGCATAGCAGTGTGGTCTCACAAGTGAAATCTAACATTTCTAGATGTTTGTAGTTGTAGTATGTTTAGTTATATTATCTGTGAAGTTGCTAATGTCCTTCTTTTTTCTCTCACCCAACCCCTTCTCTTCTTTTATTTAATCGATATATATTTTACTATCATTTGATATTATCATATTATTTGTCACCTTTTATGTTGGCCACATGTTGTTGTTCTTCTTTCGGCTTTTTCCAGTTAGGGGGTCGCCACAGCGGAACTCTGGTCCGCTAATGATTGGCAGGAGATTTTTTTATGGGTGCCGAGGTACCAGCTCAACGCCCAACCTTCAATGAAGGCACACCCATTCTACGCATGTCTTTCGAACGCCACTCGACTGCAGGTAGGACATGCAGACTCTACACAGAAGGTGCTCCAGCTGAGAATCGAATGGGAGAACCTCTTGCTGTGAGGCAGCAATGCTACCGCTGCACCACTGCAGCTTAATATTATTTAATATTGCTTTGCTGGTAAAAAAAAAACTTTCATTATTATTATTTATTGTTATGTTCCTCATTATATTATTTTCAAATTGTTTCTGTTACTCATTATTGTTTCATCTTATGTTATTAATTACATTTGTTTGGGTTATGGTTAATTTTCCTTTACATTTATATTTTATTTACCACAGAGCAAGTTTCTGGTTATCCACCTACCTTGGATCCCACGGCCGAAGCATCGGGGTCCAGCACATCTGCCTGGTGGCACCCCCTCTGGTGCCCCTGCACTACCTGTTCCATCAGGTAGTCCTGCCCCACAAGCTGGGGGTCTACCTCCCTCTGGGAGTGGTGGTGGAAGGGATGCATTTGTCACCCATGATTAACTGTCAGGCATGATGTGTAGGGTTGTGTGCCAAGCTGTTGGTACATGCCTATGCCGGATGGAGAGATTGCTGTCCATCCTGGTGACACATTCTGTCCCCCGGTGCCAGTGTTGACCACTGCCTCCACAGAAGCAGTGAAGGTGCAGTGCTGATAGTCCCATGGGTAAGGACATGAGTCAGATGGCTACTGTGTCTGATGTCCATGGGACCATGATCCCACAACACCCTCCCCAACCAAGGTGTTCACCCCCCCTGTTGTGTCCCACACCAACCCTGTCTGCTGTCTTGTCTGTCTTGTCTGGCTGTAATGCTTCCTCACCTTCCCAACTTACCTTCTCCACTCATACCTATGTCCCTTCACCGACATTCCACTCTCCTTAAAAAAAAAAAAAGTAAAAAAGGGGCACCTGTCAAAAAAAAAATCATCCATGCATATCTCTCCATTTCTCACACATGTGCACTGGATACACTTACTGGCTTGACAATGCACTTATGTTGTCGTCACCCTTCTCTCTGGGAGTGGCAGTACAAATTCAGCTAAAAATCTTTGCTAGTGCACAGTTGTTGCTTTTGAAGAAATGGATAACTATGGTCCTTTCCTACCTGCCGTTCATTATGTTTTTTCCCCTGCTTGCACCTCCTTTCACCACTGTCCTATCGCCCCAATTTTTTTTCTTTAAAGAATTACTGCACAATGCTGCATTACATGCAGTATCGCTAAGCTATGCTAAATGGTGATGAATTACTACATGTATTTGAAAACATAGCAATCACATTCAGAAAGTACACCTATACCTTATTTTGAAACCAGTACCATTTCACTTGAACAGCAGTGCATCAACCCTCCAAACCATATTGCCAGTTAATTAGCACTGCTGTTTTAAGCAAAACATAGTAATTGACATTTTGTTGTCATTAACCGTGTTTACACAGAGCTGTGCCGCACACTACATTGTGCAGCAAATCTGCTAAAAGATTAATGAAAAAATAGGAATTTAACTGGAACTCTGGTAGAGAAATACATCACTGTAAAGCCATACAAATAGTAATAAGTGTAAGTGAGGTAAGTAACAGCAGGTAAGTGTGCAATTATATCTACAACATGTACAAATATACCTACTACAACATTGATTCTGTAGCTCAATCGGTTAAATGCTTTGAAAACATTAATTTGTGCTCCTGGGTTCAAATACAGCCATGTCTAGTATTTAAAATACATGTATGTGTACATCACCATTATAAATTGTGATATGTATGACTGTCTCATCACCTATTTATCCACTCATACAGTACAGATTGAATGTCTGCTACTAAATAATGCAAGTCAAAGGCCTACATATAGGTCAGCATTTCAACTATTCCCATTACAACCCTAGAAAGTGCATAGAATGTCAAGCTATGCATTAGCATGAATTCCCAGATGATTTTGAAGTACATAATTCATATGTGGCCCAGTAATATCAGACTGTAGTCAACCGTGATTTGCTAGTGATATAATATTACAGACAATCACAGCTGCACAAGTAACATACATATATGGAGGTCATGCTAGAAGCAAGGGTTGCCAGCACACACGTTCCAGCTGACTACCATGACATAATGCATGACTTGGTAGTTGTCCAACTGGTTGACATGATGGTTGATGCACCCCCAACCTTGTTCTAGGACACATCAAGCATGTTGTCTTTTACTCAGTTAATGATACCTTTGGCTGACATACTTAGCTTAAACACATACCTTAGTTTCCAGTTGGGTGAGTTCCCTCAATCTGGCTCTGGCTGTACACCAAAGCTGCCACAAGTCCCACAGTTACTCTTAAGTGTTGTTGTCCTGCACATTCTGCAGCCTGTCTGTCAATGCCTATTGCCTGCAGCAGCAGCATCGACTTTAGCCTGTAGCACACACATTTGTAAGTAAAAAGTAGCTGCTGCAAACATTCTCTGTACTGACATTGTATCTGTACAACAGTAATTTCCAACCCAACATATGAGAAAGGAGATAGACTCTACATTGAGGGCTACCTGTAGACCTTTGACTTCCAAAAGAATTCCTTGAGTGGTTGCATGGGATTGGCTGATTATACTGCATATCAGCTGTGTATGCTGTATGTAGCATTTCTGAACCACAGACTGGTTCAGAGGCAATCACCTGCTAATGAGAACCATCTTAAAAAGGCAAACATATAGCTAAGGGAACCAGTGTGTATGAGAGTTAGTTTGTATGGTTAACTCTTTGACTCATTACTTATATAGCAGTATCTTTCAACAGAGGAGTATTGTACTCCATCAGGTATGGAACCATTTTGTTTCCAGCATGATGCATATGCTTGAATATACTTAGGGCAAATGGGGATTTTATCAGTAAGCCTTTCTTAAAACTGTACTGATGACATGGCATTGATCTCCAACTGTGTTACACATACAGAGGATGTAGAGCACACCAAGGGTATAATGCTGTGTGATAACTCGGTACACAGGTCTCCTAGCTACTTCCTTTGTTAGCAGTTGTAATAGTACACTGCTATTTTGTTGGCACTGTTGTTTATACATATTATATGGGGAGTACAATGCCCCTTTCATCATGTATCTCACAAAGCACATGCAGCAGCTGGAAACACCACAGAGGCTCCTCACTTGGATAATCTAGAGCCTCAAACATCTACCCTACACAGATAGGCTAAAAGCCCTGTCCCTCTACTCAGTCTTCTACAGACTCCTCAGAGGTGACCTCTGTCTGGCATACAAATCAATCTCAGACCCTGCCCTGATGAGACTGTTGCATATACACAAGTCAAGTTCCACTTGAATAACCCACACATGTGACTTCAACCTGGTCTATGATATCAATAGGACTTGTTGGGGGCACAGATTTGTGCCCCTGTGACTCCCCCTTTTGTGGAATAGACTCCCTCTCCACATAAAGCAGAGTACCTCATTGAACCTTTTTAAGTGCAACCTGGATAACTGGATGGGGAACAGAAAATACACCCCTAGGATTCCACATATATCCCTGTTGGACAGTGGCATTGGGTGCTGACTTCTTGGAACATGGGCTAAATTCTTGGCATGGCTTGTAAGGGCCTCAGGGCCAATAACCTAGCAATGTTCTATGATCCTATGGTCCTATGGGGGGGATTTTTCCTTCTATGGAGCAGACTGCAATGGGCCCCTGTGTTGGGTGTGTGATCATACGTGAGCATTGGTCATGGCACAAACAGGAATAGGTCACTATTGTTACTGTCCTAGTTGCATCCACACCCTTTGTATGTTTGGCACACTGTTGAATATGAGAGGTATAATCAAGCGATGAATACAGATCGCCTTCCTTTATTGCTGTACCTCTACATACTGTACTCCATGTATGTGATCCTGACATGTGTTTTCATTTATTTGTATTTCAGAAAATATCATGCATGCATGTCACAGGGCACCATTTACTGAGGCAGAAAATGACCTCATCATTGAGGCTTTGCACCAGCATTACCAGGTCCTGCTGTCCAGAAGGAGGGCAAATGGGCCGGAACATGCAGCCTCATGGGATGAACTGGTGCATAACATCAATGCCTTGGGTCAGCAGAATAGTACCTACAAGCAGGTGCGACACTATAACATGGATATGATAAATTCAGCATACACACGTGAAGCTGACAAAGCTAGGGATCGTCAGGTCACTGGTTGTAGGCCTGCAGCAGAACAACCTCTCTCAGACACAGAAGAATTCCTGGCAAACCTTGCAGGACAGGACAGCTACCAGACATCCAACAGCCAGTATGCTGTGGACCTATGTTCCACCCATTCCTCTCAAGTGGATAGTCCAGGTATGCTTAGTTAAATCAGCATTGGAATACTGTTGCATTCAACATGTCAATATGTATATAGTTTTACATGGGTGTCAGGTGTTTTGGGGAGGGTGTTAGGGGGTAAGCTGCAGTTTTAACCTCATGTAGAGGTTGTAACCCACATACCTGTTAACATAGCAGCTACTGTAAATGTGAGATGTTTAAGCAATAACCAGCAATGTTGGTGTGATGTATTTAGATGTACCCATGGTTGGTGTGGTTTATGTGGGCAAAAGCCAAGTGATTAAATAAAGCCAAGCATGGGTAAATTAATATACCACACCACAGAGTCAGTTATTGCTATTATACAATGTCATTATTTAAGAAAAAATACTTACTTTTCTTAAATAATGTCTTTGTATAATGGCTGGTACATTTTCTGTTGCCTTTTTAGATGTACTGCGCATGCATACGGGACTAGCATTCCCACGCATACCCAGTACATCAGTGCTTTGGATAGGAAGCAGCAGAGAAAAGAAGGTATCTGTTGCTCCATTTTTGTTTTCTTTTTTTTTTTTAATAAAAAAAAAAAAAAAAAACATTTCAGACAGCTTAGGGGTAGGAGAGAGACAGAATGGAGGAAATACAAGGAAAATCAGGTACATATTTTGCTATGTGAGGTTGGGAGTTATACTACTCTGTACAAGTGACAGCTATGTATACAGCGTAACATATAATGGACCATAGTGCTGCAGGGCATAGAAGTGCAGGTATTAATGTATTGCTTTTTCCTTTTTATCACAGGTGACTGGGGAGGTTGGTCTTTGTCCCCTTCACAACCTGATGTTAATATCTCTCCAGACTCTGATGATGATGATGGTGGCCAAACTGAGGCACAGCTGGGGGATGCAGAGGCTGAATCAGACCACAGAGGTTGACATCCCTCATATCCCCTCATTGTCACTGTAAACAGCCAGTATACCTACCCACACCCAGTCCCCTGAGGCCACAGATATTGGACAGTCAGAGGGTAGGGACATACAGGGATGTGTGGCTACTGTAGCTTCGGTGACTGTTGACACTGGCCATAGCTAAACAGTTGGCAAAGCTCCACACAGGTGGATTGATGGAGGTGCTCATATGAGGTCTGCTGGGTCTCCACCACCTATCACAGGTGTCTCATCACAAGTCACTCGCCGTATGCTTAAGGCTGTCATGGAGGTAGAGGAATTTTCAGAAAGGAACTCCTGAGGAATGCTCAGGATTATGGATGCAGCACAATCTGACATCTGTGATTGCCTCCACCATGTTGCTGATACCCTGAAACAGTTGAATTACACACTGGAAAGAGGTAGGTTTGAGATAGATTGCACACTATCTGTCTTGGAATGCACATTGTCTGTGATAGAACATCTTACTGGTGTTGAGAGTCAGCCTCATGAGCCTCATGAACACAAGTCACCAACTACATCTGCTGACAGTCAACATGGCCATGCACAATGATGCTCCCATAGTGGCAGCACATCCAGCGGTCCAGAGGGGAGTGTGCTGTCCACACCAAGACATAGCAGGCCATGTGCTCATGGTCCTGGGCATTCCCTTGGAGAACATGTTGCCAGCACCCATCAGTCACCTTCAGGTAGCAGCACAGCATCTGACCTTGGGGGTGGAGGTGCCAGTGCAACTCCTGGCAGAGCCATTTCTCATGTTTCGGGGTGGAGACAATGAACTATCAGCTCTACCATGGCTCTACACAGCTCACAGCTGTCCAGCATACAGACATGTAGGGTTAGCACTGAGCTTGGTTGTGTTCATGCAGACACTCTCTCACCACTGTCACATTGAGGGCACCTACAGACACACAAGTAACATTTCCATGTTCCATCTTGCCTGCTTCCCTTCCTATCTTACATACACACTTGCCAACCTATTGGGTCAGCCTAGGCCTCCTGCACTCCCAAATAACACCCTGTGAAAGTAATGATAACTGTGCCACATCCCTGTCATCTTTCTCATTAATGCAGGAAAATAAAGCTATGTGTCTGATGCACAGGGTGACTATCTACATTAATATGCATTTGTTTCATTTATTGTTACTGTTGACATGCTAGTTATACTGGTCATTTACAGATATTGTACTTTGCCATTTATAACGTGTAACATAATTTGTGTATATTATGTTGGATGCTTTTGTAAGGGCTGTGGAGTCACACAATGAAATGTGTCTCATGGAAATGTCTACATTTCACTTTGAGGATTGTGTAGGACACACCTATGGGTACACATCTACAATCAACCCATCAATGTCAGCGCACAGGATTAAATGTTAGCACAGGAGAGAAATGTCATCAGAAAGGTAAAACAGTATAGGTTCATGGTTTCATAGCTTCATAGGTGTTTACTAGGCTAATAAACACAAGGGTCTCTTTAACCCTAGCCATGCATCCCGAATCTCTGAAGGGTCTGATTTCCTTGATAAGTGTAAGTAGGGTTTTGGGAGATGAGACATTTACAAGCAGGGGCCTGGGAGATGAACCGTTTACAGTTTCCCTGTGTCCATTAGAGAAATAAGTCCCAAACCAGGGATGATTGCCCTGTTCCACATCAAACTGTGTAACTTGCACTTGATTTGCGTTAGGGTGGAACTCTGTTTCACATGGATGGGGAGCCTGTTCCATAAAGAGTGTAGTCTCTGGGTACATACCTGTCTGTCAAGCATGTCAAATTTATACTGCAGGCAAGGTTTAGAGTGAGTTATTCTGGTGCTAGTTGATTTATGGATATGCAGGAGATCCTTAGTGAGGTCTGACAATGCCCTGTATGGCAGGCATATGTCTCCCGTCCAAAGGCTGTAAGACACAGAATGCAGGGATAGTGCCTTGATGCGGTCTGCATAGGACATTTTATGTGCTCCCTGTATTGGTATAGTGAGGAACCTCTATGGATGTTCCAATTGTCAGATATGTCTGGTTTGGTACATACCAAAGGTGGCAATGCACTCAATGATAGGACTGATGAATGTCAAATTCAGTGGAACAATGACTTCCTTGGACTTACATGCCATGCTTTTGTTTATAAGTCACGCAATATAGAATGATTTTACCAGTACTATAGACAGGTGACATCATACCTCTCAACCTATTAGAGCAAGAAATCTTGACAAAGTCATAAATAAATGTGGAACAGAGACCCAAAAGTAGGCACAAATTTTAAATATTGCTATTACAAACTTTGAAAGTTTTGGATTAGTATGAATTTTCTGAAGGGTATAAAGTCTGAAACTCAAATGTTTGAAATCATTTTCTAACTTCTGTATTTAAGGATTTGCCACTAATTTGCCAGAAAACCACATATTTATGAAAAATGGACCAAAATTCTGATGCAAAAATCTGGACATTCTGTGAAAAATTGGACAGTTGAGAGGTATGTGTGACAGTCAAAGGCTAGATTACTATCTATCTGTCTGGACAGTTGAGAGGTATGTGTGTCAGTCAAAGGCTAGATTACTATCTATGTGTCTCCCTAAGTCCCTGACTACTGGGTCATCTGTTAGTGATGTGCCATCAATATGATAGTTACTAGTGATGGATAACATCCCAAAGCATAGTATTGTGCATTTCTTGCCATTTTGTGTTACTCCATGGCTTTAACATCAGTTGTATATTTGTGTCACCCCCACCTGGAGAACATTTGTGCCAGTGTGGGATTCAATGACAGTTCCTAATTTGCAATCATCTGTAAATTTAGTCAGCCAAAGGCCACTGACAGTGGCCTTGACTTCAGACAAGTAAATGCCTAAAGGGAGTGGTTTGAGAAATTATTTGTGAGGGAGTCCACTTGTGATTGGCCTTTTTGAAGAGGTGGACTCCCCCAGTGCTAACCTCTTGGGTCCTGTCTATGAGCCACTTGGCTATCCGCCATACTACATACTAGTTTGTACCTAACCTCTTGAGTTTGTCAACAATGCCTGATGGCAGTATAGTGTCACATACATTGTCAGGCCATGGTAGGCAGTGTGAAGCATTTTTCCTTCATTTACTGCTTTGGCTACCTTCTTAAATAGGTCCAACAGGTTGTGTAGGCATGATCGGCCCTTGACAAAACCAAACAGGGTTTGTTCCAGTATCCGGAGGTTTACTACAACTCTATCGATCATTTCCATGATAATTCTTTTCATGGCTTTACATATCAGACTAGTGGGTCTGTAGTCTCCAGGGTCTGTAGATGGCCTCACTTAGTGTAGAGGGATGACAGTTGCTGTTCTCCATTCATGAGGCACGAAGCCTGTTTGGTGGCTACAGTACAATAGTAATTCCAAAGGCTCTAAAAGGTCATGTTTCATGCAATTTAGAAGGCATGGTGGGATATTGTCTGGGTCCATTGATTTAGTATACTTGGTCTTAGAGACAGCATTAAGGACCTGCTCCCTAGTCATAGTAGGGGTATTCATATTTAATGGTATCGCCTGAGGGAAGGTTGAGGGGGAGAGAGAGGTAATATTTGGGCTCAATTTATCAGGCAGGAAGCTTGCTCTGTCTTTTCCCTCATTATAGGTGGTTCCATTTACAATGAGATGTGCACAGTCTTGCCTTTGAGGTCACGGACATAGCTAAAGTATGCTTTCTGGTTGTCCTTGGCCTGGGAGCCCAAATGTACCTCAAATCTGGATTTGGTAGACTTCATTTGTCCTCTGATTGTTTTGTTTGCTTTGATAACGGAGCTACTATCCTGCTAATTGCTGAACCTCCTAAATGTTGCCATGAGTTTCTTCTTTCTGTTATACAACTGACTGATTCTGTGATTCCACTAGAGTTGTTTGATTTTGAGTGAGTTCTGTACTTCTCCCTGGTATGTATGGCTGCCTCTATGCAGTAGTAATGTACTTGTACATGGTTTCTATGAATACTTCTACATAGGCTACTGTGTTCTCAGTGTTTATGGGGGCTTGAGATTTGGCCAGTTTATCACCTAATAGTTGGAGATTAGCCTTAGAGTATTTCCTGAATATTCCATGTCTAGCTGGGGGGTCCATGTTTTATTTTTACTTCAAAGGAGACCAGTTAGTGTTCAGACCTTACCAGGGAAGTCATTACAGCATGGGGGTGTGCATGGCTCTCTCATATTGGTGAGGACCAGATCCAGTACTGCTGCACCCCTGGTTGGGGTAATGGCTATCTGGACCAGGTAGTTTGTGTTTACAAAAACCAGGAATCTCTATGCCTGTATGCTTATTGTCGTATAAGATTACCAGGTAGTAGTGGGATAATGAAAGTCACCCAATAAATATGGTATTGAGTTGGATGGTTAGTGTTTTAATAAGTTTATGCACATGATATGCCTGTCCTGAGTCATAGAGGGTGGCCTATATCTTACGTGGAAGTAGTATTGTATTTTGTCTATTGTGAACTGCATTGTCCTGTTTGACTAGCCTTGAAGTATCTTTGGTTTTGATGTACATAGAGACACCTCCACCTTTAGTCCCTGCCTGTGAATTTGCCAGTCTAAATGTGTGGAAGGCATAATAACCTTGCCCTGTTGGTGTGCTTTTTGTGGTTTTCAGTCATGTGGCAGTGACCATGCAGATGTCTTTCAAGAGCTCAATAAGTATCTCTAAGTATAGTCTAGGGAGGTATCTCACAGGTCATGTACTCCCACATGGACTATGACTGAGTCAAATCATAGGACATTAGGGCCCTTACAAGCCTAGTCATGTTCTACCCTTATTTACACAATCATCACCAATTGCCCCAGTCCAAGAGATACACAGGTGGAACCCCCAGGGTGAATTTATGGTTACACATCCAATCGTCCACATAGCGTTTAAAGAGGGCGAAGGAGGTGCTCTGGTTGACATGAAGTGGAAATCCATTCCAAAGGTGTGTTAACCTCTGGGAGACAAATTTGAACCTCCAGCATGTTCTATTACTGTCACATACTAGGTTAAGGTCTTTAGAGGGAGTAACCCATGTACCATTTGATTTGCGGATATGCAGTATTTCCAATAAACCAGGATCAAAGATTGCCTTATATGTAAGACATAGATTGCCCCGAGTAGTCTGTATGAAATAGAGTAAAGTGACAGTGATTTCTGATAATCCACATACGACAGATGCTGAAGACCTTGAATTATCCTTGTGAGGAATCTTTGCTGCAGGTGCTTAGAAAGGTGCATACCAAAATGTCTGTTGTATTCCGTTGTTGGCCCGATGAGGGGACAGTACAGACAAGTTATAACCTCATTCATTTTCTGGATGCAATGGCCTTACTTATGTGATGAGCAATATAGAATCCCCTTCTTATCACTGTAGAGACATGGTGATCAAAGGTAAGGTTACTGTCAACCTGTGTGCCCAGTATCTCATCGTTCTTGTTGTTGTATCTGTCGGCTTTTTCCCGGTTAGGGGTCTCCACAGCAGAACTCCGGTCCGCTAATGATTGGCAGTAGCCTTTTTATGTGCCGAGTTGCCAGCCCTGATGCACAACCTTCACACATGTCTCCACGCAGAAGACGCTCTAGCTGAGAATCGAACCGGACAGCATCTTACTGTGAGGCGACAATGCTAACGCAGCACCACCGTGCCCAGTATCTCACCAGTGAGTGCATATTTATAGGTTCATAGGTTCATAGGTGTTTACTAGGCTAACAAACATAAGGTCCTTTTTAAGCATAGCTTGCATCCCAACTCTCAGGAAAGTTCATATACCTTTGATAAGTGTAAGCATGGGCTTGGGAGATGAACCGATTACAGGTTACCTGTTTGCATCAAAGACATAGGTGCCAAACCAGAGATGAATTTCTGGTTTCCCATACAGTTGTCCAAGTTGCACTTGAATTGGATTAGGAAGGAACTCTACTTCACATGGATGGGGAGTCTGTTCCATAAATGGGGTAATCTCTGGGATAACCCAATACTTAGGGTTTTGTTATTGATATGGCAATTAGCAGGAACATTGCATGTACTGAGAGGGAAAATAATACATTTTTTTGCATTGAGGATAAGGCGCTGACTTTAGCAACAATCATTTGTGTGTGTAAGACCCTCTTGTAGGATGTTAACCTCATTTGGAGACTCTGTGACTGCTCCCAGTTTGCAGTCATGAGAAAACTTTGTCAGCCACAGACCATTAGTTTTTAGCTTGTACTTTGGAGAACTAGGTTCCAAATAGTAAAGGTGCTAGAACAAATCCCTGTGGAACAACACTGGTTACAGATCTAATGTTGGAGATGGAAGTATTTTGGGTTTCTAATATCATGATGGGAATGGATCCCATTCTTAAGTCAGAGTACAATTAAAGTTCATAAACTTAGTATTGTTTCAATCTTTGATGTCAGCCAGAAGTGCTCTTTACAGCATCCGCAATGTGCCCAGTAATAACTCCTTCTGCAATTCATATGGAGTTACATGTACTGGTAACATATCTAAATATGATTGTAGATTCTTTTTTATAAGACCTGTTGCTCCTACCACTATTGGAACTGTCAAGGTATCTTTCTTCTACATTTCTCTTATTTTTGCCTGCAAATCCTGATATTTATGACTTTGTGTTTCTCTGTACGCAAGACACTGTAGTCACTGAGTGTAACGGTTTCAATGATCAATGCTACTTTTGTCTTCTTTTCATGGACCACTATATCTGGTTTTCTTGCATCTAGCCTTTGAACTGTTGGAAATGGATGATCCCATGTTATGTAGACTTCATCATTTTCTATGATGCTTTGTGACTCATGTTTCCATTATTTTTCAGCCACTTCAATATCATAATGTTTGCACATTCCCCAGTGCAACAATCTTGCCACATTATTATGCCTTTCTGTATACAGTCCTTCTGCTGTTAGTATGTCACAACCAGCAACAAGGTGTGTGACTGTTTAAAGTTCTGTTTTACAAAAACTACATTTGTCTGTTTTGCCCACATGTCCAATGGACTTTGTAAATCAATGTGTACGTAGTCCACCATCTTGGGCTGCCAATGTTAACTTTTCATTTTTTGGTTTGAATTTGCCTCTCCTTAACCATTCCTGCATTCGATCCTGATCAACATGAGGTTCTTCCATGAGTTTTCTATACTTGCAACTATATTTGTGCATATTCCACATTTCTTGCCTTCCCATCTGATCCTTCACCTTATATTCATTTGCTGCCTGATTTTTATCTGCTTCTGGTTTGATTTCCATTCCTGCTTGACACCAATACGCTTCTGCTAGACTAAGCAGGGAAGTCATCTTAGATTTATTCTCCTCACTTTTCAAAACTTTTACTATGTTTGGGTCTTGTGAGGTCAGCAGATATGTGTGCAGTCCCATGATTGCAGATCTATGCATGTAAACAATTTCAAGGTGGCTCATACCTCCTTCGGAACAGGGAATATATAATCTTGGTATGCACTTATTTTTATAAATCATTTGATGAGCATGAAGCATCCTTCTTCTCTTCCTATCTAATCTATCCAACACTTTTTGGGGCCAGTCAATCACTCCAAAACTGTAAGTTAGGACAGGAAGAGCAAATTAGTTTATAGCTTGAATTTTTTCCTAGGTGTCAACACTGTTTTCAGAATTAATTTAAGTCTTCTAAAATACTCCTTAATAAGTTTTATTCACATTTGTTCATGTTTTGTTGATGGTCCTTCACCAATTCCCAAATATTATATCACATTCTTGTCCCAAACTGATGTTTTCTTGGAGCTGCAGCTTTCTTGCTTTAAAATTTGCTTTTGCACATTTATCAAGACCAAATGACATTCTTATATCATCTGAAAAAGTTTCGACATCTTGCAGTTGTACTTTCAGTTTCTCATCTGATGAGCTATACTTTTAAATCATCAACATTGAGAAGATGACAAGTATTTACACTTTGTTGTTTTATAGGAGTCAAATTATTGCCATGGCCAAATCTGTTAAATAGACAGCTTAATGGGTTTAGGATACGACAGAATAATAGTGACAGGGAGGCATCCTGGAATATCCCCCTTTGAATTTTTATCCCTGGAATAATAATTTGTCCTCTGTCATGGGTTAATTACAAAGTGGTATGCTACTGTTTCATGGTCACTGTAATGTAATCGGTCAATGTAGGGTGCATCTTATACATTTTTAAGCACTCTTTTATCCATGAGTGTGGGATACTGTCAAGTTCTGTTTTGTAGTCAATCTGTGCCATAATTAGATTCTTCCACTTTTTATAGTTCTCCACTATGACTTTATTTATCAACAAATGATATATAGCTGGATGAGTTTGTCAATGATATCTGAATGATGGATAATGTGAAATGCCTTGGCTAAGTCTAAGTAGGCTGTATGCACAGATTTCCCCTCATCCTGGGCCTTGGTGACTGTCTTGAAGAAGTCCACAATATTTGACATGCATTATCTCCCTTTGACAAATCCAAACTGAGTAGGGACAAGTGTTCAGAGCTTACCTATATCTTTGTTGATAAGGTCCATGATGATTTGCTCCATGATCTTGCAGATAAGGCTAGTCAGGCTAATAGGTGTAGAGTTCCCCAGGTCAGGGAAAGCACCACCTTTGAGCAAGGGAATAATGGTGGCTGTTTTCCATTCAGCTGATACAAAGCCTGTGTTTAGACTATGACTGAAAAGAGTACCCATTGGTGTGCCTAATTCATGTTGGAGCCCTTCTAGGACATATCCTGGGATGTTATCAAGTCCAAAAGATGCTCTGGTTTTGACCTTAGTTAGAGCATTTGCAACCTGCTGTTTGAGATACAAGGTAGAGGACAGGTGGTAGGGATGTCATGGGGTACTTGTGGCAGCGACAGGGGTGTGAATTTTCACAGAAACTGTCACCAACAGGTTAGCTATGTCCACAGGCTCAGTATATGTGGTATCATTAACTACTAGTTTGGCGCAAATCTGGGCCTTTCCTTTTAGATTATGGATGTAACTATTGAATGCCTTGTGGTTGTCCTTTGTTTTGAAAGCTAATTTGGACTCATAGTTTGTTTTGGATGACTTTGCAAGATGTCTTATTTGCTTGTTTAAGCTGAGGAGGGAGTATTTCCAGTTTAGCAGGGCTCCCTCCCTCTTACTCTAAGACAGCAATTTATTCCTCTTATTGTAAAGTCTGTTTATGGCAAGTTTGCTCTTCCCTGTGGAGGTTGTTTTGGTGCTATCAGGTACGACCAAGTCAATGCAGCTAAACAGGTGTTTGTGCAAGCACTGGTGTAGAACTCTGCATAGTTGCCAGTTTTATCTGAGGGGGGAGATGCAGTACAGCTATTTTAACCATACTGTAAGAGGTAATAATGTGCTATGGAGAAGTGTTTTAGTTTCCTCGCTGTTAGGGGGGTGGTGTGCTAATTACTTCAAATGAGACGGATTTGTAGTCAGAACTCACTAGGGAAGTCATCGCAGTGGGGGTACTAGAGTGGCCCCCATATTGTCAAGCACCAGATCCAGGACGTTGGCACCTCTTGTGAGGGTGTTAACCAGATAGACCAGGTTAATAAAGTCGAGAAACCTTTGATGAAGTGAGTTTGAGCATGAGTGATTTATACAGTCAATGGATGGATAGTTGGCCTGCCATGTCTGGGTGTGAACAGCACACTCACTGATGGAGCAGTGGAAGTACTGCCACTATGGGAGTGTGATCAGGCATGGCTACATTGGCTGACAGCAGATATGGTTGACCTACTCTCAGAAGGATGCTGTTCCCCTGCCAGCATACATTAAATCAGAGACACTGCTCGTTCCATGACAGACACCCCTAGGTCCATGACAGAGACCCCTCATTCCAACATGTCATACATCCAATCCAGTGAACTAACAACATGATGGAGGCAGTCACAGGTCAGACAATGTCACATCCACAACCTTGATCCATTGTATGGAAATGTGCCTGTGCCTCCATGATGTCCCTAAACATAGGGTGAGTGGCACATGAAGTGACACCTACACCAGGTGGAGGAGGGACAACAAGCTCCATCTGAGCATCCCTAACAATCCTCCTGTGTGGTATCTCACCCACACTTTGGCTATATACAGACTCAACAGGCACTGACGCTGCAGTAGCCACACTTCACTGATCAATGCCCCCCCCTCCACCTGTCCAATATCTGTGAGCTCACTGGACTGGGTAGGTGTAGGCCTACTTTCTGTGTCTGATGGAAATGCGGGGATGGCTGTATGTCAACCTTAATGCCAGATTCAACCTTTGCACTCCCCTCACTTTGGCCAACATCATCATCAGAGACTGCTGATACAGTGATATCAGATGGCACAGGGTCCACACTCCCACTGTCATGATCACCTGTAATAAAAAGCAGGAAACACTTGAAGGAATTAATAACTGCACTACTACAGTGCAATTTATGTTAACAAGCCAACAGTACTGCCAGTATTACAGACATTACAGCAATGCACATAACAGGCCAGACATCAATACCACACAGTAAAGTATTTCTTTAAATTGCTCAGAAGTGATGACATAAAAATGTTTGGCTTATCTTCCGCAGATGAGATATTCCTCTATTGTCCAGACGATCCTGGAAGAAGTTAAGCAAGAGGGAAGGGCAACAGCATCACAATTAACAGTAATGCAAGGGGTAATACATTTACCCTTTATATGTGCATTAAGTTTAATGTCAATAAGAGTGTGGTTGACAACTTCAGCGTAAGCTTATAACTGTAGCAATCTTCACCCCCCCCCCAAAAAAAAACATGTGACATGGAATTAGCTTATTCATTAAATTGTCTTATTATACAACAGTATTCAGCTGTTCAGATAGCAAAGCCTACCCAGAAACTACTCCTGGGAAGTTCTTGTCTTGGAAGGTGTCGCATCCACATCCAGTACATGTCTGGATGTCTTATACTGGCCAGGAACTGTTCATTGGGATTAGTGGGGTTTCCCTAGCAGACCCTCCTCTGGTAGGCATTTGGTCATGGCCCACTACAGCTGCTTGCCTGCATGCAGAAGTAATAATATCAGTGGCTCTGTGCTACACCTGTTCAAATGTTCTGCCGTGGCCACCTACAGCATTCGCATATTTCACAATTTGCTGCCATATTTGCATCCGACATGCTATATCTCCCCATCCCCCTTCCAGGAAAAAAGCACCATATTGACGAAATGCATACACTATTACTTGATTGCCCCATCAGTGAAGGGAGGGTCTCTGTAGTTTGATACACCTGAATGGCATACTTGTAGTTGTCCTAAAAGACAACAGAAGTATAAGACGCATAAGTATCACATAACTAGAAAATAACTGTTTCCATCAAAAAAACAGAAAAGGTAGCCAGTCAGTATAACCACTGGAGAAATATAAGAAAGTCTACAGATGTGAAATACCAACAACAGGAAGGATGCAAAACAAGGACAGTAAGAAGAGCAACATATCCTTGCCTGTGCCATAATAGTAACTCACCTTTGCCACACGCAAAAGAACAGTCTATTCTTGATTGTGCCATAACAGTAAGTCATCTTGCCCCCCCCAAAAAAAAAAGAACAGGCAAATGGTCCATTTTGCTTACAAAACATCTTTGAAATACTAAAAGTGCTGTCAAAGGACCTGTCCCTGAAACATTTGTGCATATTTATCACACAGCATTCCATTTTCATTTATTGTCAATCATGTGTGCCTCTGAAATTGCTTGACAAACACACCCATGCCATCAGTACACTTCTAACTAATGCATACAGATAAAAGTGTAAAAGCAATTGCTTCACACTATTATTAAATACATTTCAGAATAGGCAGTAAGTAGGTGACAAAATTAGGAGCACACCTGCTGAAGGTCAGTACTCCTCTATCCAGAAATATCCTGAAGAAAAAGTAGTTTTGCAGTCTTCCAAACACATACAACTCCTCTCAATATCAATTTGGCTAGCTACAATATTGCCTTTCTGTAATGGTTGTTGTTGTCTTTTGGCTTTTCTCGGTTAGGGGTCACCACAGCGGAACACCGGTCCGCTAATAATTTGCAGTAGATTTTCACGAACGCCGATGTGCCAGCTCAGCGTCCAACCTTCAACAAAGGCATGCCCATTTACGCATGTCATTCGAATGCCCACCCAACCATGGGGAGGACATGCAGACTCCACACAGAAGGAACTCCCTGCACTCCTGCCAAGAATCGAATGGGAGAACCTCTTGCTGTGAGGCAACAATGCTACCACTGCACCACCACGGATAATGGTGTAGATTACTAATAGATTGCATCCATCTTTGTGTTTCATAGATGCTAATTACAGCATAAGCAACTTAATTGCATGTGAATCAACTAATCCAACATGTTGCAGCTATTAATCAGCTATAAAACATCCATGTAGACTCCATGCTGCTTTTTTCTGCAGATGTCAAAACGTTTGGAGTACAGAAACAGATAGTCTACACAGACAAACTGTTAGATACTGCTGCTTTAATTCGTTTGTGCTAGAGACTGAAGTCAGTGCTGCTGGTGCCATTAGTAGACCTAGGCTGAGAAGGAGAAGAGTTTTCAGGCCACGTAATTCATCACAATCTACATGATGTGGAAACTGTAGTGCACTGCAGGGTGGACAGGGACACACTACAGGAACTCTCCGAACTCTGCCGCCCTCAACTCAGAGCCAGAGCCAACTGAGTGGAACCCATTCCAGTGGAAACTAAATACGTGTAGCCTTTAAAATCTTAGCTACAGGTACTTTGGGGACACGCTGTCGGATGTTACAGGCATCAGCATCCAGGATCCTCCCCAATTCCTGGATGCTATGCTCCAATATGCCAGTGAGCACATCTATTTTCTCCATAGCTCTGAGGAGAGGGACAGAAATATGCAACAGTTCTACAGAGTAGCATGCTATCCTGAAGTATTGGATGCTATAGATTGCACTCGTGTAGAAATTAAGGCACACCTAGGGAACAGAGTAGGTTCTACAGTAACAGAAAGGGCTACCACTCTATCAACTGCCAACATGTTGCAGCTATTTACCAGCTATAAAGCATCCATTTAGACTCCATACTGTTTTTTCTGCAGATGTTAAAACTTTTGGAGTACCGACACAGAAAGTCTACACAGACAAATTTTAGAGGTTGCTTCTTTAACGCATTTGTTTGTGCTAGAGGCTGAAGCCACTGCTGCTGGTGCCGTTAATAGACCTAGGCTGAGAAGGAGAAGAGTTTTCAGGCCATGTTTAATTTATCACAACCTACATGGTGTGGAAATTGTAGTGCACTGCAGGGTGGACAGAGGCACACTACAGGAATTCTGTGAACTCTGTCACCTTCAACTCAGAACCAGAGCCAACTGAGGGGAACCCATCTCAGTGGAAACTATGGTATGTGTAGCTCTTAGAATCTTAGCTACAGGTACCTTTCACTGACCAACAGGGGACACGCTGGGGGATGTTACAGTCATCAGCATTCAGAATCCTCCACCAATTCCTGGATGCTATACTCCAACATGCCAGTGAGCACATATATTTTCCCCTGTAGCTCTGAGCAGACGTCCAGAAATATGCAACAGCTCTACCAGGTAGTGCACTACCCTGAACTACTGGGTGCCATAGAGTGCACTCATGTAGAAATTAAGGCACATCTGGGGGACAGACTAGGCTCTACAGTAAAAGAAAGGGCTTTTACTCTATCAACTACCAGGTTATGTGTAACGTCAAGGGAATCATCTTCAATTTGTGTGCTGGCAACCCTGGCAATTACCATGACTCACATATCTGGCACACCTCCCAACTGTACCAAATGTTTGCTAGGTGGGTTATCCCACAGTGACATTTATGGGGGATACAGGCTATGCACTGGAACTGTGACTGAATATACCCATCAGAAATGCACACATACCCACAGAAGAACATCATTATGAGGCACTCATTCAAACCAGTATTGTCATATAGTATGTGTTTGGGCTGTTGAAGTCACAGTTCTGGTATCTAGATACATTTGTGGGAGCCATGCAGTACAATCCGTGGACATGTACAGAAATATTCACAGTATTTGCCATACTACACAATATAATCCTGAGGAAATAGCTGTAGCATGATCAGCTTAGGGAAGGGGGTCACTCATTCCATCACCAATGGCAAGGTCACCACAGGCACATGAGGAGTCAGAGGAGGAACTACCAGATGCTGTGGGTGTAGACAGACATAGGTGTTCTCAGTATGCCCTTGCATTGGCTAAGACACAAGAAATAGCACACTCATGCACCACCTAGGGGCCTTAACACCTTCCTCCTTCTCACAAACATATATTTACATTGATGCCAGGCAACTCATACAGTCTTTACCTCCCCATGTATTGGCTGTGTACTGCTTGCTTTAGACAAAGTCAGCCCTGAAGTAGCACTATGGCAACTGTTGCATTTACAAGGTAAGTCCTAAACCTGGAGTGTATTGTGTAATATTATTATGGCATAGCCTTGTATTTCATCACTTGGTATAGTAAACAAGTAAAAGGTGGGAAATTTGTACAGAATTTACCTTAACATGTGACTGCAGAGACTTATTTGACTTACATGTGTCCATTAGTAAGCATTAGGCCTCAAGCATCAAAGATTCACACAGTCATACCTCTCAAAAGTACTGATGACTACAGCATGCCCTCATTTTAGCATCATCTGTTTGTACTGGAAAATCATTAAAGAGAAAAGTTAGAAAGTAGTAGATACACATTGCAGTTTCTGACTTCACAGCCCTCACAAGATCAAACAACAGGCAGGATGCAAAACAAGGAGATTAACAAGAGCAACATATCCTTGTTTGTGCCATAACAGTAACTCACCTTCTCCCCAAAGAACAGCCCATTCTTGTTTGTGCCATAGCAGAAACTCACCTTTTCCTCCCCCCAAAAGAACAGTCTATGCTTGTTTGTGCCATAACAGTAACTCGCCTTTTGTCCCCCCAAAAGAACAGTCTATGCTTGTTTGTGCCATAGCAGAAACTCACCTTTTCCTCCCCCCAAAAGAACAGTCTATGCTTGTTTGTGCCATAACAATAACTCACCTTTGCTCACTCCAAAAGAACAGTCTATGCTTGTTTGTGCCATAACAGTAACTCACCTTTTGTCCTCCCAAAAGAACAGTCTATGCTTGTTTGTGCCATAGCAGAAACTCACCTTTTCCTCCCCCCAAAAGTACAGTCTATGCTTGTTTGTGCCATAACAATAACTCACCTTTGCTCACTCCAAAAGAACAGTCTATGCTTGTTTGTGCCATAACAGTAACTTAGCTTTGTTCCCCCCTCAAAAGAATGGTGTAACTTTGAACATGGCATAACAGTCACACCTTTTCCTCCCTCAAAAGAGCATTCTGTGCTTGTTTGTGCCATCCACCTTGCCCTTCAGTTGTTGGCAAATGGAAATCATATTATTCCTAGTTAATCTCCTCAAACATTTTAAGACCAGTGATATAGAATGGCTTACTGATCTTGAATGACTTGGTCATTCATCAGATAACTGATGAATGACCAAGTAACACAGAAAGGTATGACAGAGCTGTATATTCATAAGCAATAATCATAAAAAGTTGTGTGATCACAACTATATCCAAATATAATAAATTTAATAAATGTGCAAACAAGAGTTATGGTTTTATATCAGTGTACATTCTGTTGTAGTTGGTTGTGTGAAGAATGACTTCAGTTCTTTGCTGCAAAGCCATTTGTGTGACAAAGAGGGATAAGGCACCCATCCTGTTTTCTGAAGATGCATTGGAATAAAGTTGAAATCCAGACCTATGTAGAAATAGGTTTACTATCATTTTTTTGAACGACAAAACATTTGGCATTTGAAATAACGAAAATTTAAACCAAAATCAAACTTTTCGAACGTACACAATGTCGACCCAAATGATCGACACATTAGAGTCGACATTGTCACTGAAAATGTCATGTGATAGCCATATAGGAGCTAATGTAAATCAAACTCCTATACAACATTTCACGTTTCTGCAGGGGGGCAAGCCAAGATTGCACTACAGTGGGATATGTATGAATTTCCAATCCCCAATGTATCGCAATCTCCATACATATAGTCGAACACATGTATGTGAATGCAGTACACTTTACATTTCATGCACGACATTCTGATTTTTGCCAGCATAACTGCCGACAGAATATCATTTGCACAAATGATAGTAAACCATAGAAATATCTCGTGTGCTAACATTTTCTACTGTGTATGTCACAAATTGCTTTTTTCTGATTTTTTTTTTTTTTATTTTGCTGGATAAGTAGACCACCAAGAAAGTAGACAGCCAAAAATAAAAACTTGATAAATTCCATCAATGCTATTGTCTGTGACAACAGGTATAATTTTATGGCTGGAATACAAATGGTCTTGAGTTCTAGTACAGTGTGTGCAACCTTTTTTTACTGGTGTGACATTGCAGTTTATAGCAATGAACTGAAACAGGAACAGTTGCTATTTCAACTCTCTTGTGCCAGCAGATGTTAGTGTCGGACTGTCATACACAAGGTCTTCTGTTCAAACACAGCATATTCCATACACTTTTACTGTTGTTCCACTTCCCATTCTAGTCACTCTCACTTATAGCACTTGACATAGTGTAGCTGATATTACTTATATGTATGAGGGCTGAAGCACTAATATTGTGTCAGGTATTTCTTTATTTATCTATGTATTATCACATTTATTATCAAATATATGACTGTGGGTATACTGTGTACTATATTCCTGTAAGAATATTTCTGCTCTCTAGACTGCCATGACCTTCACATTTGTCAAACACACATATACAACTGCCTAACCATCAAATAACCTTGAAATTGCATTGCTTGCCACTGTTGACACCGCTTACCATTATGCACTCTGGAGCACCATGTTTGTGTGATGGAAAGTGGTGCACAACATTTACAAAGAGTATGTACACTTCCAGTAAATAAGATAAGTGGAATTGGTGGGAAACCATCAATCTCCATTGCTATTGATCCATGATAGACATGGCAGGCATTCATAGAAAAGGTGTAAAATTTAGGGCTCAGTGATTGGATATCCAGGAGTCCACGATTTTTGTTGGACTCCTTGTGAAACACCACAGAGCCAGATTGTTGCAGGGGGACTATTCTGGGTCCCAGTATAAGTCAGAAGCTTGTGATAGTTTGTCCCGGGCTGTGATCAGTGCCAACAGTGCCCAACGTACTGTTGAACAATGTAGGCAGCACTACAACAACCTTCAGAGGAGGAAGAGGGGTACCCTCGATGCTTGGATCGAGAAATTTAGGATGGAGGACATCCCACATATATGTATCTACTACAGAGAGTACTTGTAAGGCTTAAAAGCTAAATATAGGCAAGACTGATATTCATAATGGCATTCTGTTCTGTTTCTCCACAGCTGCTATGGAGATGGAGTGCAATGTTAGGACTCATGCCACTAGACTGGCAAGGATGAGGGAGCCATGTGGTATGTATGCAGCAGAAGAGTAGTGTTATTATAGCTTAAAAGATAAAGAGAGCTTTTTTTGGTATTTTATACAGTTCTATCAAATTGTGCATGCATATCTCAATTGTAAAAGTAAGTATGCATGCATTAGTTTGTAGCACAAACAAAGATAGCTTTTTTGGTATTTTATACAGTTGTAACAAATTGAACACGCATATTCCAACTGTAAAAGCAAGTATGCATGCATTACTGTGTAGCACAAACCATGAGTACAATATTAGAATTTAGTCAGAGATGGTGGGTTCAAATACCACATTTCCCAACTATACAATAACTGCTAATTCTTCAGTTATGTGCAACTTAATGGTTTAAAGTAAAATTTCTATACCAGTGGCACAAACGCCCTACAGTAAACTCTAATCTGGATAATTGGAACACACATATGTGCAATATATGCACATGTAAAGGAGTGCTTGCTGCAATCTGTAGTATAGTGTGCATCTGTTAGGAGCTGCTAGTCTTAAAAGTAATAAGTTGTCTGTTAGAGTGTGGTAGTCTTAAGAGTAAAGATTAAGATAATAATATCAAATAATTGTATTAATGCATTGTACCCTTATCTTTTTTGTGTAGTTTTATTTTATTATGTGTCATCAAAATCTGCCCATGCCTTCCATGTGTACCACATCACAAAATGCTCCACAGCACAGCTGTGTAGGCCTGCCCCACAGGATCCATCTGCCCCCACTCAACTGGCACAAACACCATTGCCCATCATGTCTGGGAGCTGACCTGGCAGCAAAACCTCTGCTGCTCCTGCATTGCCTGCCCTCTCAGGTAGTTCTACCCTGGAGGATAGGCCAGTGGTTCAGGGGTGATGAGTTTATCAGTAAAACTGAACTTTCAGGGATGGAGAGTAAGGTTGTGCACCACACTGTTGGTGCATACCTATGCCAGATGGAGGGTCTGCTCTCCCTCATTTTATGTAAGACCAGTAGCAGGAGAAGGCGACATTGAGCACTCCAGCCAGTGGCAGATTGAGATGGCAGTCCTGTGGGTGAGGACTCAATTCTCACTGTCAACCTGCCTTGACATTTGTGGGTCCTGGAAGTCACCACCTCATCCCATTCATGGTGTCCAGTGATCTCTTGTGTCTATCACTGTCCCTATGTCTTGTCTTGTTTGCCTTGTCTGTCTGTCTTCAGCTGCTTCCTCACCTACTCAACTTACCAGACCAATACATACCTATGTCCCTTCCCCAACATTCCTCTCTCTATCTCTCTCTCTCTGAAAAAAATGGGCACCTGTCCCCAAAAAAAGAACATTGTCCCATACATAGCTCTTCTTGAGACACTTGATTCAGTCCAATTGGCTATACAACATGATTGTGTTGTGGTCACCCCTCTCTCTGGAAGTGACAGTCCAAATTCAGCTAATACTCTGCGTATATTATCAGCTTTTACTGTTGAAGAAACGGATAGATGTGGTTCTTTACTACCTCCATCCTGCACATTCCGGTATTGCTTTCCATTTTTTCTTCCCTTTGCTTTACTTCCCATTTCACCACTGTCCTATCGTCCCCATTTCTTTTCTTTAATGTATTATTGTCCGATGGTGTGCATCTTGCACCAACGGTAAAGCAAAAGTAGTTAAAGTATCAGATACAACTGCATTCAAACACAGTATCATCTGGCCCCAGAAAGGAACTTATCACTTAATTAACACCTGCTGCCGCAGAGTCAGTTAAGTAGCAGGAGTATTCCAGAGACTCAATACCAGCTGTCAGACTTTAGTATCCCAATTTCACCACTGTCCTACCTTCTCCATTTCTTTTCAGTAATGCATTATTATACAATGGTGCGGATTGTGCAGCACCACACACCAACAGTAAAGCAAAAGTAGCTAAAAGTATTAAATACAGCTGTATTCAAACCCAGTACCATTTGGCCTGAAAAAGGAATGCATCACTGCATTAACACCTGCTACTACAGAGTCAGTTCAGTAGCAATTGTATTCCACAAACTCAGTACTACCTGTCATAATTTAGTAATGCTGCCACTGGAAGGGATACATGACATCCCCTTATGTACAAGTCATTCTTAAAGTCTCCCTTTTGCCCATCATGCAATGTCGCACATACAATATAAGCAAAGCCAAACCTTCCATTATTCCTCCATTGCCTGAGATTGTGCTAAGCGCTGCATCACAAACAACGGGCAAAAAATAATAAAAATGATAAATAAAAACTGACAGAGAAAACACAATTTGCACACAAATGAAGAGGAAGTTGGATGTTAATGAAACAGAACCTGTGAACTGTGTGCTGCTTACTTGCATTTCCAACCTTGACAGACGTACATGTAACACTTTATAAATCTAACCTGACACACTCACCTGATGTAAGCATTCACAGTTGCCATCCATTAAACAGAGTGCCTGCACTATGTATTAATCCCTGCATAGATCCATTTTTTTTGGATTCAGCAATTCTAATGAGTTCAGTCCTCATTTGCATCTTCACGGTGCTGACAACCCTAAATCCTTATCCAAAGGCAACCGTATAACTAGGGAAACTGA
>NC_056730.1:791318894-791376394 GCF_019279795.1 Protopterus annectens
GTCAGAAACTGTGTACTTTGCTGGGAAAATTGCTATAGCAGACAGACAGAGACAAGAAACAGATGTGGAAGCTGCACAGCTTTAGTAGGCATAAAGAAGACACAGATGAGTATATGTGCTCTTACAAAGAAAAATAAATTAAGACTGCACTTATTTACTTATAAGGTGGCTTGTGCATACACATGTATTTATTTGTGGTGTGCATGTTGTATGTGCGTAGGCATGTATGTGAGTCTTGCTTATTCCAAGACGAGGATGAGGTTTCTAATTCTAATCGCAAAATTATTTATCTTTACATATGACAATGTTAGACAGGAAGTACAGGTTAGCAAAATACGTAATCCCTGAAAGTTAAGAACATCTGACGTATATGACTGAAAAATGAGATGAAATTGATTTTTGCATTTTCATGTTTTACAAAAATTCATGGGAAATGAGTAACAGCAGTCAATGCCTAAAGCTGTAGTGTATGAGCCAAGACTATTTAAGCAATGATTTTGTATCAACTGATATTTGCCAAAGGTTTATTCAATTTGCTTTTATCTCAGTTAATGTACAATAACTACCTTAACATATATTTTTTTTCATGTCACTGACAATTTTATTGAATTTCAAAGGATATATCCATTATGAGTATTTTAGCATTATGTACGTTAAGTATTGCTCATCACAAATGTCAGTATGAAAAAAGTTAGTACTACTTTAAAAGTTTATCAAGAATATGAAAGTCATGCTAGCCATATATAGTAAAGTCAGTGCAATCTTTAATTTCCAGATGTGATCCTGCAGCTGTAATCTCCTGTGACTGTCCCACTAGGAGAGAAATATACGTCATTTTGAGACACTCTCATCAATCCTTTCATTCCTTTTAGCTCGCACATACATCTTTGCAAATCTAGTGTAATATCTTCCAGCATTTCCTTCCAGAACATGAGAACTTGAAAATCAATGTTGAAATAATAAGGGGCAATTGCTAAAGCCAGTTGACCTCCTCTTTATATAGAGCATATTGACAGCTTTACAACTCAGTTGCCCAAAAAAAGTTTATCTTTTCAGAGATTAATTATTTTACCTAGGACAGTAGTTGTTGCTGAAATAACATAGGCCACAGGCTGTAACTGCACTGACAGAATAATTAAATATTGCAGTTGTCCTGCTTTGATGGTATCTACAGCCATACCTCTCAAATTTCTAGGGCAAGAAATCTGGATGAGGCCAAAATAATGAGGTGGGCAAAGGGCCAAAATTGGGAACAGATTTTAATAATTGTTCTTAGAAAGCTGACAGAAAAACAGCTTTTGCATTAGCACACATTTTTTGAAGGTTATGAAATCTGAAACTCAGATATCTGTAATTATTTAGTGATTTTTATCCCCAGTGATTTGCCAGAAAATGATAAATTTTACAAGGAGCAGATGAATAATATGAAACAAAAATCTGGGCATTCTGCAAGTATCTGGAAAGTTCAGAGGTATGTCTCCAGGTCTATCTTATCTTGTCAAAATGGCATAACAGCAAATGCTGTTTCGACGACAAATAAACAGTGAACTGGAAATGCAGCAAAAGCCAGGACATTGCCCTTTATCTCACTGTAGTGTGATCTCAGAGTTGGTATATTTAGTTAGGGAGGTTTGCCCCCCACTTTGAAATGTTTTAACTGGTGTGTTGTGTCTTTTTGGTCTACCATTTTTTTTCCCTAGGAAAAAATCATTGACCTAGGCTTTTGCTGTTTTTGCAGTTCGCTGTTTATTTGTCGTCTAAACAAGATTCGCTGTTATGCCGGTTCGACAAGATAATATAGACCCATGTCTCCAGCATACATTACTGTCATGAAAGCATTTTGCCAACCACTTATGAGAATGCCACCAGTAATATATTTTAAATTGTGCAGAAGCTAATACTGTAATAAGTGTGAATTGCTACTACAGAGTAAGCGTATTCTCCAAGGCCATTGGTTCAAGTACAAATCCTAAGAATGTTTCCCATACCATGATATATATAAATATTGCCCTTTTTGCTGCACTCACTTTCTTATATAATCTCTACATGGCTCTCAGAGGTGTCCTCCTAGTTTGTACCAAATTATGGTAGAATGCTTTAAAATCTGGTTCAAGGGTTATAATGTTATAACTACAGCTGTGTTGCTGAAAGTGTTGTCACCATCTCAGTGCAGCAGTTTCTGCCCATGTGCTGCAATGCTCTAATGTAATCAGACTTTTGGCTCCAATTTTAAAAAGCCACTCCAGAAAAATATTTGTTTTAAAAGGTTCTTGATATACCAGGTGCCTTGAATTGCTCCATATCCTGTCCCAGGATGTGCTATGGATGCTAAGTCAGTGATTTAGCTAAGTGATCAACAGATGCTTAAGCTCTGCCCTGAACTTATAAGCATTTTGTTTGGTGGGCTCCTTTTGTTTGCTGTTTTTGACTGGCAAACATCAGTTAAAGTGGCCCAAAGAGGTCAAAGGAGAAGTTTAGGCTGTAAGAAATTGAGTTCAGTAGAGAATATTACACATTGTGTATAATTAGCTCTCCCTAAGAACCCCACCACCATCATCACCACTACCCCAGGTATCTTAACCATCAGCTTTCTTCAAGTAATTCTATGATATTTTTTGACATTCCCGATGTGATTTTCTGAGCCTCAGATGAGACCCTACGTCATCCAGTTAATGGGACATGGTAAGTAAGGAAAATAAACTTTGGGAGGAGGAAAATCTTAACAGATGTGATGCAGGTTACAAAGGGTAGCCAGAGGGTTTTTTATTTTTCAGTTTTCCTCCAAATTCCCCTAATAGGGTGTAGGTGTTGGTTTTTACTATCTGGTTAAAGGATACGCACACTTTTGTGCCTAGATGTGCTGATCACTCCATCCCTAACCCACACTTGTTTCATACTGCCTTAGTTACCTGATATGAGTGTCCCTGGGAAAATAGTATCATCTCTTGTTGGTAGAACTGACATTCAGAGAGTACTCCACTCTGTTTAAAAATATGTAAGATTTCCTTCACAGATTCGGATTGTCAGTTAGTCAAAGGACTCAGTCAAGCCAAAGCCCTGCATTGAGCTGTATCTGTGAATTGGATTTATTGATAGCCCGATGTAATTATCACGGATTTAAATAAAGTTTGAAGGTAACCACTACAAGAATGAAAAGCAGTGGAGATAATAGATAAAACTGAAGGTGTCCTTGTGGAGTTTAAAATGGTGAGAAGAAATCCCATTAGAGATAGCATGTCCTAGAGGGAAGAGTATAACAACTGTCAAAGTTGAAGCAACCTTCCTTGAATTCCAAAGGCTTTGAGTAGTCAAGAAAAGAAATTTTTAATGCTGGAAATTGAAGGAACTGTTACAGTCCATGCATAGGACTGTCACTATGGATGTTTTCCTTTCAATAAGTTGTTGTATGCGAAGATTCCACTCTATGACTCAGGGAAGCCATACCACATGTGTAAATGAACTGGAGACACTTCCTGTTTAATACCATATTCACGAGTGACTTTATCTAGCCCAATATAAACTGGGAATGATATACAATCTCAAACATGTAGGCTCAGAGATTCCTGGACTTCATCAATCCGAACATGTTGGACTAGCTGTTGTGTGTGCTCAGTAGGGGCGCTACCATCCTTGACCTGGTTCTCACAAACATGCAGGAATGTTGCACCTCCCCATTGTAATGTACTGACTGGCCAGGTCAGACAATAATGTAATCTTTTTGGAAATAAGAATTAAAACCAGGACCTCAGCTAACTCTGGGACTTTTAAGAATTATTCTAAAGCTAATGTTCTACTACTAACTGATACACTAGCAAAATTCCAATCTCCCCCACAAAACCCTGAGAACACTGCTACCTATGCAGAACTTTTCACAGAAACACGTTACATTCATATAAATAGCTGCAGACAGATGGCTGTACCTACACAATATAATCACAGGACAACCTCATAAAACAAGCCACACTGGTAGAATCCCAACATTAATACACTGTACAGCAAAAACAAGAGAATCATGGCCAAAAGTTGGAAGAAATATAATCAGCAATGTAATAACATCATCATAGGTTCATAGATTAGTACTAGGCTAACTGCCCTTGTGGGCCATTTTCAGCCTAGCCAATTAACCCATGTGAGAATCAATCCCTGAACCTTATGTTTGTAAGGTAAACACCTTAACCATTATGCCAACCTCCCACCCATCTAATTTATCATCAATCTAAGCAAACAGCTCAGGGGACTAATCAAGTCTACCAAAGCCAAATTTGGAATAAAAGTAGCCTCCCAAGCAAAGTAAAACCATAAGGCATTCCTCAATATCAAAGGCAACACCCAACAATGTGCCAAACTAATTGTGAAAGAAGCCACCTATACTGAGCTGGAGGTCATAGCAAATCATCTGACTGACAAATTTAGCTCCAATTTTATTCCCCTGTCCCCCCAAGTCACCTCTCTGGAATGCACTCAACCATAACTCCCTCAATTATCACTAGGGAAGAGGTCTTCATTGCACTCTTTAAGGCCAGGAGCATAGTGCTGATGGGCCACGAGAATATCCCAGGATGCCTCTCAAACAGCAAGAAGCATAACTTATCATGCCCACTAGAATCACTACTTAACCTTAGCCTCCAGATAGGCTTTGTGACAAGTGAATGGAGGACTGCAACTGTTATCCCTGCATCCAAGGGCAAGCAGTCTATGAACCTGTCAAATACAGATCCAAAAGTCTTACTATTTTCATATGGAAAGACATGAATTATTGTAAAATGATAAACAATGACTGAGGAAACCTACAGATGTCGAATCCAACCCATTTTGGTTTTGCCAAAGACAGGTCATGCCTACTCAGTATGGCAGACTTCTTCAAGTAGGTTATTTAAGTATTGGACAACAGAAAAATGGTGCACACTACCTATCTCAACCTTTTCAAGGCAATTGACAGAATGGCTCACTTGTGCATTGTAAATATACTCATTAAATTAGGCATAAACATATATGTCACCCAATGGATAATTAGCTGGCTTGTAGATCTGACCTGTGAAGTTAGAAGAGGCAAGGGCACTTATAAGAAAAATCCATTTACTAGCAGAGTACCTCAGGGCTTGGTGCTTGGACCTCTAATTTTTGGCGTCTAATTCTCTGAAGTCAAAGGTCTCTGAATGCCCAAGTTTGCAGATGCTTGCAAACTAGACACAATCATTGAATCCTTCAAAGGCAAAAATACCCTTCCAGAAGGACTGACACAGATAGATAATTGGCACTGGAGCCATGGTCTAAAACTCAATGCAAAGAAGTGCATAATAGTTTCCTTTGAAATCCCTGGAAATTACCTCATTGAATAATATACCCTTAAGAGTAGACCCAGTGGTCACAGATTTGGGAGCTCATGTAGGCAGTAACCTGACCTTTCATCATTATGTGTTTATGGTGGTGGTGAGAATTATTCTACATTCCACAACTTATAAGCAAGGGCATGATGTCAAGGTCCAAGGATGTCATTGTTTTGAGGTTCTCGGCCCTCATCCAACCATTCATTAAATACAACACATCCTTTAGTATATATCAGTTCGGGCACTTACAATAACTGAAATACCCCCAGAGGTTTCTCAAAAAAAAAAAAAAATGCAGGGCATAAACAACATGTCTTATGTGGCCACCTCAAAGCCCTATATGAATACCCTGTCTCCTTTAGACTGTTGCGAGGTGATTTTTGTCTGGTGTAGAAAACATGCTTTGATCTCACTCTGATGTTCCTGCTGCACATTCACAAAAGTAATAACATCATAAATACCTAATCTAGGGACTTAAACCTTGCCTGCAACATAAATAGGACATGTTAGAGTGACAGGTATATGTCACAGAGACTACCCTTTCTCTGGAACAGGCTTTCCATCCATATGAAGCAGAATTCTCACCTAAGCAAATTCAAGCATAACTTGGACCAGTGGATGCGTAATTGGAAATTTACCCCTGGTGTGGCACTTACATCTCCAATTGACAGATGCAGCTTGTAAATGCTTGACTAGCATTCATCCAAACATTATAAAATTATCCTGGGTTATTATATCATGTCAGATACATTTGGAAAAGCATGGCTAGCTTTGAAAAGGCCCCCAAGGCAGCTAGTCTAGTAATCACCTGTGAGAATGTCATCAATAACACAGGGCCTCACTGACATAATTTGACAAAACCCTGCTCAGTCACAGTAACTAGCTTGGAAATTGGTTTTACCAGAAGCCTTCTAGAATGCTGACAAACAACACAGGCAGAAGGGATATGGCTCTACAGTTCTCAAGAAGAAGGTGATCCTTTCTTTGTTTGTGGAAGGAGAATATAACTACCAACCTCATGAATAAGACAGTAAGTTCTGCTGTGTAATTCCTCTAAATATTTGTATTACAGATCCATTCACCTCCTTTGCAAACAGTTGTAGAAATCAACTGCCACCCCACCTGGTCCAAATAATTTTCTAGATGGCAGGGTGGCAAGTGCTTGAAGAACTGCTACTCTAATAGTAGTATATCCATCTCTTTGACTGTGAGCTCAGTAAAATGTATAAACCAGAAAAGCAAGTTAGTAGCATCATCCTGTGGAGGTTTCTTGTCTGAGTGGAGGGTAGTATAAAACTCCTTCACATCTGATTTATTTCTAGAGGGTATGAGCTTCCTCTGCCAGTGCCTCTTTAAGCATACCAAAGTTTTGTTGACTCTTTGTCAGCATTAGTTTGAGAGCAATACATTTAAGCATTTTCACACAGTTTTCTCAGAAGATTTTTTAAATCTTATTCTATCTAACTTGTTACTCAGATACTCATGGACTGTTTTTGAGATACATGGATAGTTTAAGCTTTTTTTTTCATTCCTCCAGGTGATTGATTTGGTTCCTCTTACTTCCCCTCCTCTTGCTTTCTTCATTATCAGGTTATTTCCTTCCCAGACTGTCTTTCCATTCTATATATGCTACTCTTGAAAACTCATCTAACAACAGCAAAGACTTCCCAGCTAATGATGCTTATGCAATAACCCTCATCCACTCTCCAAACTCATCTTTTCACAAGGATTTATAATCTGTCTTTGATCTTGCTCAACCCCAGGATAAACTGTATCCCTGAATATGAATAAGTGCCTATTCATACCTTACACCTCCTTACTCTCACTTCTTCATTTGCTTCCTTACTTAATCAATTTCTCTCCAGTGACTCTGTCTAAATATGCTATAACCCTGTTTTATTGTCTCACCTCATATTGCAGTTCCTGTTTGTATTATACTTACCTTTAATTTTTCTAAACTGGATAAATTTCTCTAAATATTAAATTGTTGTCATATAAGTTGTATCTATTCTTAATGAATGTTTTCACATTATGCCTAATTCAGTGTAATTATTTAAACTACAGATGTTCTTATATTATTTTTGAAGATTGTAAAAGTACTGTTTTTAAAATATTTTTGTAATACTTTTCAGCTTAAATTGGCACCTGCCACTCTGACTTTCAGGATAATCAAATGTCAATAAATAAACTTCATGTGTTGTATTCCATGATGTTTGGACCATTCCAGTTCATTGAGCACCAGTGTAATTAAATATGGTCTGAATACACCAGTGGTTTAATCTTGATGTTGGACAGTTATGGTAATAAAGCAATACTAATTAATAAATAGCCAGTTAGCAGAGATTAGTATGGGGAATATTTAATGTTGCAGTACTTCAGACTCCAAGAGTCAACTGCCAGAAACATTTGCAGCAGTGTAATTTATTTTCTATGACTCCACAGTCTTTGCTCACCTGTGGGATTTTATTTAAGGTAGTATTCTGAACCACATTAAAGTTTTCTCTCTGAGTAATAAGAATCTTCAAAAACCTTCTTCTGCTAAAACTGCCCTTGTCTGCTTATGCTTTGATAACATACCAGCTACCTGTTATCTCTGTCATTTCTGCTAACTTACACCAGCAAAACGATTCCTCACTAAAATCAGAACCCCCACAACTTCATTTGAGGATGCTTTGGGCATAATTTCCCAGCCATGTCAATAATTAACATTGAAAGACAGAGTATCTTTCTGAAGTGTTGCTTTCTGTGACAAAGTAACTTGGAATCATCCATTAAAAAGACTAAAAAAATAAAAAAAAACTTGCTCTTAAAAGAGAAATTTTGCATTTTAACATTCAAACGAGTAAATGTCCCATTTGTTTTGGGATCACAAGCTGTATCTTCTGCCTGAGAAGGGTTATTAAGTGTGCTGGGATCTAAACATAAATTTGTCATGATCTCTATGTCTGTGGAGTCTTGAATTCTGCACCCCAATTGGCACCAAAGATTAAAATGTATGCTCACTCCTCTGGAATAGACAAAGGGTGCGAAAGTGGGAGCACTTGTTCAGATGCTGGGACATAAGGAGAGTGCAGAAATGTAATTAGTTGAGACAAAAAGTAAAAATACTATGCAAAAATCAAAAGCAGAAAGCAATGCTATGAAAAAATCAAAAGCAGAACACAATCTCTTTAATAGAAAAAGTGAATTTTTACATTTTCACTAGAATGGTAAAGTCAAACAACAGCTGGTTTCACACAGACATTCAAATTGACTGTGAATATTCTTTGAGCAAATACAAGGAACTGTTACACATTTATAGTTGCATTATGGTCTATGACAGTAGTGACAGGATCCCTGTAAGGCTACTTTATAAGGGTTTAAGGTCAAGAGTAATTAATGAAGCAGGGCATAGAGGAAATGTATGGTTCACTGGTTAATAATGTAGCCTTGTAGCAGTGATATGTGAATTCTGTTTTCTTATTGCCTGATTTCAGCAGCTATTATAACACTGTTGGCTGATGAATTTGCCCCACTGTGGACCAAAGCAATGTACAGTCATGGTGTTCCCCAAAAGTACATGGATTTGATACTTTTAACAAGGCAATATAGGTATAATGCAAGGTAATGTACAAGTGGAATTGTATTTCCACTAATTTTAATTGTGCAGAAAACCTAAGAAAAAGCATATATTTGACATTAGGTGATATGCAAGGGAGCACATAATTTTTTCATCTTATCAGGTGACCATGCTCCCCTCCCCCTATGGCCTATGCCAAGTATCATGCTGTAGGTTCTTGGGCCATTATGACAAATGAAGCAAGACCTGCACGTAACTAAAGGAACAGTAACTGCACCTCATCCCAAGAATAAAATGTCAGGGTAACAAAATAGTACCCCAAAAATTTGTCATGTAAATGGTTCTTATACCTTTGCAAATTCTGCCTGTTTAGAAATTCCAGTATGACCCATATATTTCTATCATCAGTTACAGATCTAACAGTATTAATTAATGCCAGTCTTTTACTTTCCTGTTCTACTGATTCAGGATTGTCTCATGTATGATCTGTCGTCGTGAGCTCAATTTAATTTTTTCATTCTCTAGATTCTCCTTCAGCTGTTCTAGCAGATAGAAACAGTTGAATGCAGATGGATAAGAGACAATGGCTTTCAACTTTCTCTGTACATCCCCTGCATTGCTCAGCTTCTGATTTGCTCTCCTTTTATAACATTCATGCCTTAATTTTAGGAGCAATTTTAGATGAAGTGCTGAGATTGGACTGATTTTTCTCTTGGTTTCTTTGAATTCCTGACACTAGACATTCATGGTGAATGAAGGAGTTTTGGCAAGACGTGCTGGTAAATAGTGCATTGTTAAGGCAAGTTCCTCTTCTACATCAGGGGGAGTATCAGAGGTTAGTTCTGAGAGCCCTTTATAACTTAAAGTGAAGTCAGAAACTTTATCATAACAGTGTAATAGAGTGCCTAGAAACTCTGGAGTACACAAGTATAAGAGTTACATTTACTGAAGAGAGATGAACTATAATCAAATGCAAGTCCTTCAAGCTAACCGACCAAACTGCAATGGGATACCAAATATCAAAGTCACAGAATGACAGATTCCAATAGTTATAGCTGAAGAACTTTGTCAGGGGAGACTAATCTTCATTTTCCCCCTCATTACAATATGGGTACTCATTTTGTATTGAGTCCTGCCTGCTTAACAGCAACTGCACTTTTATCATGGCATTCTTTGACCTCAGGGACTTCTATCAGCAGAGGTTACCTTGGCATGTTCAATTCTCTCTGATCTCTGCTTTGAGATACTTCTAACGTATACACTCTGTGTGAGTCACAGTGAGTGTAATTTTTTTTTTTGCACAGTTATATCAACTTGATGTTTTTTCCAGTTTGCCATATATTTTACATAGATGTTGTTTGCAGAGGTCTTCTGACTTTTTAATGAGTTATTTATCCTGTAGGACCTCCTCCAGTATAACTGTAAGGGACTGAATTGAGGTGTGTAGACTATGGGCAGGATTCACAAAGCCTCTGTGTAAGAGATACAAGGCTTACACGGAGGCTGCAGTTAAACGGTGTGACGTCAGCATGTCATGCATATGCATGAGGGCATGCTGAATCACACCTAAGGCTAACACGGTCCGTGTAAGACAGTAGGGGGCGTGTCCGTAGACCGAGCCCTGCAAGCGGACACGCCCCCAGAACAGTAAAAGTGCCCAAAGTAAACACCCACGACAGAGGCCATGGAAATGTGAATAAACACAACACAACACATGCCCCCACAGACTATGAACATAAAATATATAAATGAACATGTTATATATTTTTTTTAAATCGTAAAGATGTTTGCCCGTGAGTGCGCTCATTTGCGAGGGCGTGCCTGTAGCTTAGCTACAGTTAGCAGTCAGTGGAAATGCATATAAGAACGAAATATACAAAGGAAGCAATGAAACAGTAGTGTAGCGGTAGAGATGTCAGCTGAAAAGTAGGCATCCATAGTTCGAGCCCCCACAACATCAATTTTTATTTTTAGTAAAATAAGCACGAAACAAGTCCCTGACAAATATGTACACATATAAAATCATATTTTATGGAAAATATAATGAAATAGTCCATTTATTTTGAAGAAATGTGAGATAACAAAACAAGAAAAAATGCGAGATGTGCCTATAGCTGAGCTACAGTTTAACAAGGTGAGTGCATCTGCCCATAGGTGAGCAGTGGTTTAACAGGTGCAAAATGAGTGCCCATAGGTGAGCAGTGGTTTAACATGCTGAAACTGTGTGCCCCTAGCTGAGCTGAGCGTAATATGTGTGCTAACAGCCAAATGAAGCGTAAACCAGCGTAACCCGTTTGAGCAGAGCTGCGCACCACGCTAACAAGCTAACCGACGGGCAACGTTGAGCAAGCTGTAACAAAACTGCCTTTACACAGACACACCCCCTAGCCTGTCTAGACAGTCATAAAATATAAAAAGCAGTGGTCAGGTTCGAACCCAGGATACCATGCACCATAGTCAAGGTACTGAACCACTAAGCCACAACAGCTGTACTTAGAAATGCAGTAATAGCAAATATATAGGAATGAATAGAAAGTGGAGCATGACAAAGCAGGTTTTGTGAAGTTGATACAATTCCAAAATGGCCAATCACAGATAAGTGCGGGAAAAACGGCATATATAAGCCCCATAGGTGGGAATACACAGCATAAACGATTGTAGAACTGACTTGCAGCCAGAATGTCAGGAGTAGGTGAGGGTAGTTGCTTTCAAGCACAGAGGTGGGGCGTTGAGGAGTCCAGATACATGGTCTGGCTCTTAGTCCACAATCATGAGGCCCAACTCATGCAGGGCCAGGTCCTGTGGGGAGCATATGGGGCTGAGGCGTGGGACCGGTTGGCTCATGATCTCACCAGTGTCACAGGGATTCCAAGGGCTGGTGAGCAGGTCCGTCACCACCATGCGGACCTGAAGAGACACAAGCAGGACCAATTGAACCTTTGGATCCAGGAGGCCCGGCAAATGCCCAACGCCCCACTACTGAGTAAGTTACATTAAATTATGTATGTAAGAAATTAAATTAGCTGATATTATGGAGATGTGTATTCCAATATTACTTCATTTATATTACAGCTGCAGGTGTCCGTTCTGCGAACCGCAGAGCCTATGGCGATAGGCTGGTACAGTTGCGCCACCAGGCAGGTCAGTAATCCACTCCCAGTAACTGTAAAGAAATATAAAAGTATGACAGTTAGCAAAAGAGTGCAGTGTAGTCACTAAGTAATAAAATGTGCAAGTAACAGTGTAAAAGTGTTTGCAAGTATTGCTTGATTACAAAAGTGTGTTGCAGTCTGTAATCCTAACAGAAAAATGAAAATTTCTGAAATAAAGTCTGAAATAAAGATGCCCCACCTGTAATATAATAGTACACAACCTGCAGCAGGCTGAAAAGTACAGCTGCAGAAGATGAGCAAATCACATGTGTGAAATATATCCCTGTTGAAATATTGAAACATGACAGAAGTGAGACTGCTGGAAAGGATTGTAATAACTACAGGTAAAACATGTCAATAAAGCCTAGAAGTAAGTACCATCCTCAATAGTAAAATGAAAACAAGTGAGAGAGTGTGAGAAAGAGTTATGAATCCACCAATAAAGTAGTAAGAACCCCTGAATAAAGTATACTGCAGTCAGTACAGAATGAAATGAATGTGACAAGTAGAACCAAACTGCAAAATGTGTTCAAAGTGTTGCTGCAGCTGGAATGTGTATCCCAAAATCTGGATATGTCGCTCTCAGTCTGCATTATGCAGATAATACGATTGTCTGAAATATCAAACATCCACAGTTGTCTATAGCTATATAAAGCAAATGTAGCAGGATGATGTAGCTGAACAAAGCCAGATATGAACGTGTATGTATAACAATAAAATGTATATTGATGTAGCAGTAACAGTCCTATCACCAAATTGAAGTAGTTATCATATAGGAAACTGTAGTTAGAACAGTAGTGTGTATATATCTGTAGCTATTAGAAATGTACAGCATATGTATTGGTATTTCAACGTGTTAATAATATTTTCTTCACCCCACCCTATAACCACATATAATCCATTCCACGTGAAATTGGTATGTGCAATCACAATTAACACCCCTGGACATTTGTCCTGTTGGGTCATAAATATTTGCATGTATGTTGATGCATCTGCCCTGTTCATACATCCAAACCTGATGGCCTGTTGCCATCAATCAACCCTGCATGTTGTTGGACTGTGTATTGCTGTTCAAATTATGCATGTGTTATGCTTGCTGTTCAATGGTGTGAATATCTGGGTGTTTGGTTAATGGGAATACTAATGCATGCTGTTACAACTAATTGCAAATGGTATTGTATGTTACTAACCCAAACTGTCATGACATAATGCAAAACATAGGACAACAGGGAAGGCGGGTTCCAGCGGACCCACCTCTCCCACCTCAGCTGGCGAGTGCACCTGGCACTAGTGCCCCGTCTGGACCCTCCTCCGGTGGCCCTGTGCCACCTGCAGGTGGAAGCGCTGCAGGGGATGGGGCGCGTCCCCCCTCTGCAAGCATGGCCGGAGGAGAACCACCACTCACCCTCTGTAGCGTCCGGACTGTGGTGCGTAGGGAGATCTGGGACTCTGTTCTTGGGCCCCTACGCCAGCTTGAGGCACAGGTGGCACAACTTATGGGCATGCCTGTTGCCCGGCCTACACAGCCCCATCCTGGGCAGTGAAGGAACAGTGGCAACTGCCCATGGGTGGGGATATCAGTTCCACTGTTGCCATCTGTGGGCTCATGGGCTCTGGATATCCAAACATCCGTCCCCGTCAATTGTGTAACCCCCCCCACACATGTCATACACGGCCCCTGTATGCATCTTGTTTGTCTTGTCTGTTGACCTACTCAACCTACCTCCCCAGCTATACTGACTTCCTTCACCTGACATACCACTCTCACCTGAAAAAAAAAAAAAAAAAAGGGCACTCTGTACCCACAAAAAAATTATGCCCCATACATAGCTGCCCATTCCGCACATATGTCTGCTGGACATGGAAACTATCAATTACAATTGGCTGTGCAACAAGTATTATTGTTGTCCTGACAACTCTCTCAGGGGTGGAAGGTTTCAAATGTCACACCAAATTACATACATATGCACAGCTGTTGCTGATGACGAAATGGACAGCTATGGGCCTTACCTACATCCCTCCTGCAAAACCCGAGCTTGTTTTCCTACTGTCTTACCCTCTTTGTGACCCCTTTTTCACGACTTTCCTGTCTCCCCATTTTCATTTCTTTCAAAGAAAATAGCGCAGGTGTGCGCAATAGTAAGCACGTTTAAGCAGTTGTAAGCGGGTGTGCGCGAAGCTGAACGCCAGTGCGCATGTGGGAGCTCCACGCAAACCAGCGCTAACCCGGTTACAACTGCTTAAAAGTGCCTTAGTCACTCTGATTGACAGGTCCTGTAGTCAGTTCAAAAGCAAAATAAAATCCCACTGTCAGTCCCGAACCCAGGACCTTGGAAACAGTAGTCTGCATGACTTACCACTAAGCCATGACTGTTATACAAGAACATTGTGCTAAAATAAATATATCATGTAATAGTAGAAATGAATGTAAACGGAATATAGGATGTGTAGTACACAAAGCATGTCATGTATATTTACTGTCAAATCCAGTGGATATCTATGATAGTAGTGTGTGAACAGAAACAGCCATGCTAGTTGGTAGCTAGTAGGTAATAATGTCACTGTAGCACCTTGCAAGCCACACACATACTCACAGCAGGATAATCACTGCCCATACCCCACAACCTGTTACAGGAACACATCCGGACCAAGTAATAAAATATGTGGAGCAAAGGGCCAAAACCAGGGACACATTACAAATAATGTTACAACAAACTTAGACAGTTCAGAGAGTAACAGGTTCTGCATTTTGTGGGATGTTTGGAAGGGTATGAAGTCTGAAACTTAAATGTTTGTCACTATATTCTGACTTGAGCCCAGAGTGATTTGCCAGAAAAAGCTGTGCATGAGATATTGACCAAAATATGAGGCAGAAATGTGGACAACCTGCAAATATTTGTACACATGAGAGGTTTGACACCACCATATTTGAATAGTTAATAGCCTAGACATAGCAACAGTGTCTGAGTTACAGGGATGCCCCACAGACTCCATGTGAAATGTACAAACAGTAGGCAGAAAGGTGTTACAACACATGCAATGGTAACTATGAAGTCCTGAAAGTATGCACCACTTGCATGGCAGAAAAAGTGTAGTAATACATATGCTCATGCTATCCCACAGTCACAACTGCAGCATACCAGACAATTTAATGGGTGTACCCCACTGATATGTACCATTCCATGAGGCAGATAACAGATGCACCTGAGAGTCTCTGGGGCCTGCTCAGCAGCATACTCAAATACCCTAATAGATGTCAAGGCCCACACCATGGCCAGACCACACTGCATGCTGTAACACCCTAGCAGATATAGCAAGCATTCCAAGGTGTGAATGTACATGGAAAATAGGAAAGCCACAGCAGCACACTACAGTCAGGACACCTAGCAGGCATACAAGTAGTGACTGTAAAGGGCAAATATTGAAGCCATAGCAACAAAGTGCAAGAGCCACTGCTATACACCAGTTACACCACATGTCCCACAGGAAAGCACACACACACACATTAACAGTAGTAGTAGTCGTAGGTGTCAGTGTACACACACAGTTAGTAGAGGAAACTGGAGAAATGAATGGAGAAATGTTAATCTACAACACAGCTGGAAATATGAGAGAGATACCAACCTTTACACTCACAGAACATTGTCCACAGCATACCAGCATGGTCCCTGCCCTTAAAATCTGAAAGGGCTACGCCTATCTCACATACCTTTTTATAGCATTGTTCTGAAATCACAGTGAGAACTGCAATCAGTACCCAATTGGCTGCATGCAATTAGCAAATGCTGGCTAACAATTGGTGCAGAGGCCATCACATGGACATATGCAGATACCTACAAAAGCATGCTGTACTCCCAGTCCACACATGCAATACTTTCATTGCACCCTGAGGAGGAAGTGAGAGAGAGAGAGAGAGAGAGAGAGAGAGAGAGAGACAGAGACAGAGAGAGAGAGTGAGAGAGAGACAGAGACAGAGACAGAGACAGAGACAGAGAAAAACAAAATTAAACATACACAAACAAAACTGGTCAGCAACAGCCACCTGAAAGCTGACAACTGGCAAGTGGAGCAGCAGGACACAAAACCAGACGGCAACACAAGCAGCTGTGACAAACACAGGTAATGTAAAGTAATACTAGAAAGGTGTACATACTGTGAACCCTCCATATGTGTCATTGGTCTGTATCCATATGTATATGAAGATGTGCAAAGGGCAGGGGACATACAGCAACTATCAGTGAAGGCTGTACATACATGTGTATGTGAGAGCATCTATGTGCATGTATCAATGTAGGTTGAATGTAGGTTGTAGTGCAATGTACAAAGTAGGTTTCACAGTTATGTATGTTTAGCGGTATGTTAGTGTGTGTATACAGTATGGTAAACAAACATGTTGATATACCTATCTATCATATGGATAAGTATGAATGTCAAAATATCTATGTATGTATATATATATATATATATATATATATATATATATATATATATATATATATATATATATAATATGCATATATGTATACATACATAGAGAGAGATGTAGGAATACATAGACAGATGTAGATAGAATATGTACAAACATATATATGTAATACACACATACAGATATAGATATATGTAGATACATATACATAGACAGACAGATCTGACTATCTACAGGTATGACTGTATATGATGACCTCAACACCCCCTGTCCCACCCCCTCTGTCACTCTCACCCCCTCTCTGTCACACCCCCCCTCCATATCTATAGCAATATATGTATATCAATATATATATGTGTATATGTATACAGACATATATATGTTTATATATATATGTATATATATATATATATATATACATATAGATATATCTATATATATATATATATATATATATATATATATATATATATATATATATATATATATATATATATATATAGAGAGAGAGAGATGTATATATATTCTGAGTGAGGCACATGTGTACAGATGTATTGCAACAGGTGCCTGGTGACAAAGGCATGGAGTGAACACCAGTGTCAAAACTGGAGTACCATACCCCATTTCAAATTACCTACACCAGTAACCACCAGATATGTGATTGGCTGCCCACCACTGCATGTGTCAGGGGTGAACAGGGTCATAAATGTGTACAATAGTCCCCCCAATGATATTCACAGTGGCACACTATTCCTGGAATACCTGCACATGGTATGTGTCAGCAGACATGGTGTGTCAGCTATGGACATGTAGGTCAGTGTACCCCTCCACACCACATAATGGCTGCCATGGTATGTACCTCACATGACAGCTACAGATATGGAGAAGGGCACAGTGACATGTACAACACTGTGACAATGCACTCAAACACATTACCAATGCACAGTGACTGACAACACCACAGAGTATACACATACTACCCATATAGAGGTTACCACTCCTGTATTTACATACTTAAGTCACACCCATGACAGATGTCCAACAACCATAGTAACACCTCACACCATCCACAACCTAAATGACTGCTGTGTGTCGTCCGTGCCACTGCAATAGAGAGCACATGTGGAGGTAAAGATTCCTACCCACAGATAAGACATACCCTGCAATAAACCACATAGTGTTAAGAAGCAAGACTCCCCATGAGTACATGTCACACATACCCCTTCTGAATGTTAGTCAGATAGGTAATATGCCATATGAGTCACCCTGTGTAACTGTTTGACAGCAGCAGGTACCATCACACCACATGTGTCACAATGGTCAGGGTAGCAGAACAGTATGCTGCTGTAGTCCCAGGGGCAATAGCATATTGTATAGTATTGTATTGTAATGTATTGTATTGTGTTGTATTGTATCAGTATGTTGAGGTGCCTCCTTCGTGGAGTGGAACCACTGCTGCTGTGCGCCAGTGTACAGGTACATATCCTGTAGTCAGGCTAGCGTTACATAGCACTTCTATATGTTTGTTTAGCTCCTGTCGGAGTTCATGTAGCATGCAACCGGGGATACCATCAGGTCCCATTCATGTTGTGTATTCTGCTTTCTTGAGGGCGGCTCTCACCTGGACATCTGTGATGACAGGGAGGTTACAGTCAGCTGGGATAACTATGTCTTATCTTTGGGGAGAGGGAGGGGGGAAACCTGCACTGAACCTGTCTGCCACAATGTTGTCAATATCTGTGGTTTCAGTGAATTATTTGTTGTTGTGTACTAACTATGAGCATAGTGGAGGGATTCTGACCAGGTTGCTAACATAACTGAAGAAGGCCTTGTGGTTATCTGTAGTGTCCCTCTTGATTTCCCTCTCAAAGTTGCCCATGGATGTTTGTATGAGGGAAAATAGATCCTTACTAGTGCTGCTGAGACATGCCTTCCCTTTATGGAATTATGCTCTGTCTTGCAGTAGCTTCCATCTTTTGTAATACAATCTGTCTATGGCTGGGGTCCACCAGACAGGATGCTGTCCCTTTGTGGAGAGTGTCTTGGTCATATATGGGATTGCATGATCCATGCATTCTCGGAGATGTCCGTAGAAAGCATGCATTGTGGGTTGTGTCTTCCACTGGCCCAGTGGGCTGAAAGGATACCATGTCACTGTTACAAAGTGTAAAGTTTGCATTTGCAATGTTATTCACTATAGTCGTTTGTGCTGGTGGTGGAGGTGGGATATGTATATCCAGGGCAATTAGTTTGTGGTCAGCTTACAGTAGTTGATGATGTAGCCCATACAGTACCTAGATACAAACCCCCAGAGTGAGGAGGTGCTCTGGACCTGAATCAGTGCTCTGACTGCTGGGGTTTAGTAGTATGTCGTATGTAGTGTGCCAGGTACTGTTGCACAGTTGCTGGCTGAGCACTGATACCTGGCCATTTACATGTGTATCCACCAATAGACAGACAGATGCTATATATGTGAGCTATGTTGTATCATAACAGTTGAGTAGCATGTGTAGTATGTGTGCCAAATTCTGCTGACATATATTGCTGATATCAGGTTATTTCCTTTTTCAGGAACATGGCTCAGCCGCGAAATCCAGCTTACTCCACAGCTGAGGATGAGGAGATACACCAGAGCCTGGTGCGGGATTATGCAATACTCTTTTCCCGCACCAGCCAGAATCAGCAGGAGAGGGCTGCACTGTGGCAAGACCTGGTCCATCGGGTAAATGACATAGGCACGCATAATAGGACATATGAGCAGGTACGACATCACTGCAGTGATTTAATCAGAAATGTCCATCAGAGTGCGTCGGATATCCACAGGCAACAGGTCGCCACAGGTGGTGGGGTGGCTACCCATCCCCCACTCACCAGACTGGAGGGACTACTCATGAGTGTAGTGGCCAGAGTCCACCAACAACAACAACAGCAGCAGACATGCATTATGATGGAGGCTGGAGCCACGCAGCAGCAAGACTATGAGCGTGCAGATAATATGCCATATGTATAGTTGACTGTTGTGTACACTGGTAGTTAATGCATGTGTGAGGTGTGTCCTTGGTTTGTAGCTGTCATCATAGTATTTAATGTGCAAGTGTGATATCCTCAATATCAGCAGCTGACCTGTGAAAGGCGACTGTTGTACTACTGACCTGTATCATACTCAGTAACAATGGCACAGTTGTGCCCACTGACATTAGTTTCCTCACTTCTGCAGGTCCCTCCGGTGTAACAGCAATGCAGCCTATCCATGCTGGTGAGTGTGTATTAACAATACCTTTAATAGTCTTGATAGTAATAGTAATATTAGGCTCACTTAGTAGTGCTCTGTGTATGCATGCAGGTGTGTCTGTGTGTTGATATCTCGCATACTGAGTACTGTACAACTGTGTGCAACTGTGTGCATGTGTACGTGTGCATGTGTGCACGTGTGCACGTGTGCATGTGTGCATGTGTGCATGTGTGCATGTGTGCATGCGCACATGTCCTCATGGGTGCATGTGTGCATGTGTGCACCTGTGCATGTGTGCATGCGTGCATGTGTGCACATGTGTGCATGTGTGCATGTGTGGACGTGCACATGTGTGCATGTGTGCATGTGTGCATTTGTGCACGTACCCATGTGTGCATGTATGCATGTGTGCACCTGTGCATGTGTGCATGTGTGCACCTGTGCATGTGTGCATGTGTGCACCTGTGCATGTGTGCACGTGCACATGTGTGCATGTGTGCACCTGTGCATGTGTGCATGTGTGTACCTGTGCATGTGTGCATGTGTGCGCATGTGCATGTCTGGACCTGTGCATGTGTGGATGTGTGCATCACTGGTAATATTGTGTAGACATTGTGAACTGTGTTTCCTGTTTCCCTCCCACAGGTTCTGGTGCTGCTCTGGTGTCATGCAGCAGGGAACCTGAATCAGGTGACATGTGTACTGATAATGATGACATCTGTGTAATGGCACAGGAAGGTATGCCAGGGTCCATCATTGGTCAGCCGACTGACAGTACACAGCTGTCAACCCCATCAATGCGCACAGTTATCCTGCCAATACACCCTTTGTCACCAATGTCCCTAGATGATGGACAGCATACAGTGGGCATTGACCAGGGTAATGTGGTATCTGTGGCATATGCCTCCCCACACAGCAGCCATGGGCATGGCCCTGAGATGGTACCACACAGACAGATGTCCAGGGGTTCTCGTGGGAGCATCTGTGGGTGTACTGCCCCTGTCAGACGTGCCCACAGAGGTATTACAACCTCAGCTATGTTTCGGGCTGTCATGCAGGCACAGTCACGTATGGAATGGTACACCAGACAGGGTCTGAGGGAGCTGACAGCATGTCGCTCAGCCATGACTGACAGTATGCGTGACATTGCGGCTGCCATCCGTAATTTCACCGATGTCATAGACAGATGTTGTGGGGACATATTAGACCAGTTCCACAACTACATGTCCATGAGCCAGGGCGATGGTGGATGGTTGAGGTGTCAACGTGGGCGTATGCCAGCAACAGCAGCAGCTGGCAGTCGTCGCGGATGACAACAGGGCCGCGGCCGCCCCCATAGTGCCAGCAGCAGCCCCAGCAATGCTGGGTCTGTGCTGTCATCAGACCGCCCCAGGAGACCATGTGCACGTGGCTCTGGCCAGGCCTGACAGGGATCTGTCTCCAGTCAATGAACACCTGCTTCTGATGACAGTACCCAGTCTGGGTTGGTACCGGATACGGTCCATAGCACCCCTGCAAGGCACAGGTACCGTGTCCGTAGCCAGAGACACTGATCTGTATGACCTGGCAGGTACAGTCTGTGGCTGTCCACAAACACCAGTATATGGCAGCCATGAGCTGGAACTGTGTGCATCCATACACACATGTGAATTGACAACACCTAGGGCTACCGCATACACGCACACACTGCATCAACATTGCCCCACCTTGTACTGCTGTCCCTCACCAACACACATGCACATACATGTCAATTGGTGGTATCAGTGGCTGACTCAGGCATACCAAGTTCACACCCTGTGCATATGATGAAACTGTGCCACCTCCTGCAATCTGTAACATCAGTGCAGGTACAGGTTAACATGTTGCTGATGCACAGAGTGACTACATAGACGTGTAGTAATAGTATCATGTTGTTAACAGTACTGTGTGCTGAAATAATTGTGGGTATATCACAGCATGCCTGGTGCAGTAAGGGTATGATTGTCATGTACCGTTGTCTACACCCATGGTAAGTACCATAGTGTATCATCTGCACATGTTGGCATACTGGTGGTAAGGATGTCAACAGAAGGCTACATACATAGGTAGCACAGGGGATAAGGTAATGAAAGTATTAATACACAATGATGGACATGTAAACTGCAAGTGGCATGTTGCCCACACTGGACTCTGCAATGCAGATGTTTGAGGATGTTGATATGTGTGCAGTACTACACGACTGGTACAGGACACACAGGAGCACCCTACCACTGCAAGCTCACATCTCATACCATGCTAGACAGCCCCAACACACAAAACTAACTGTCACAGGAGGGAGAGTCCCCATACATGTCAGGGATACTGTGGTGGCAGGCCAGGTAGCATACATCCTACTAAGTATGGAACCACTGAGTGAAGGCTCAGTGTCTATTATTTGACATGTGTATTACTGCAGGTATGAGCACATGGGTTTCCATCCAGTTATTGTACATCCTGACAGTACATGGTCTGTACACTTGTGTGCGCTGAGACTGGACCCTAGCCATCTGACCTGTGTATTTCCATGTACATGTGCATAGTGCCTGCATATTTGCAGTGTTACCTACTGGAAGTGGTACAGCTTGTTTGTTGTGCAATGGACTACATGCAGCCCTGCTTACTGTAGCTTTGTTTGCATGCATGTTTGCTTGCAATTACCCTGGAATACTGATCCCACCTGCAATGCATAGTTACAGAGCTTCTGTGGACTCCTAGTGACATCTGCATAGCTTACTATATGTATGTCCATGTCTCACTTGACAGAATGTCACTGTTTGTCCTGTTCACATGTACGTTGCCTGTGACACATTGCATATGACTTACCTGGCATTTGTCCACGTGAGCAGTCATATATGCCACTACTAACTAATCACAGGCACTACACCCTCACATACTCATCTTCTGTTGAACCACCTGCTTCGCTAGGGACGGCTTGCACCTGTCAGCCCTGGGTTTTTGGATATTGGCAAAGGCTCTTGCTACCCCCATAGTGTCTTTGTTAGGCAAGGCTCAAATGACAAACCCACCTTCATAGGTATCACAAGGAATAAGAAACTAAGAGTAATGTTACTCAACGCCAGAAGTCTAAACCTCAAGATGCATGCACTCAAAACTCTCCTTAGCATGGAGAACATCGATATCTGTGCAGTAACAGATACCTGGTTCAGGGCTACTGAGAGCACCCCAGCACTACCAGGTTATACCTCATACCATGCTTTTCAGTCCCAAAACGTGGACCGAACCAGAAAAGGAGGGGGAGTATTGATATTCATCAAAGATACCCACACCTCCAGGTTGGTGGCAAAGCACCAAGCATCAGAGACTATCCATGTGCAACTAACAATGGGTAAAACTGCCTTCCAGGTTATAGCCTGCTACAGACCACCCTCCCAAACCCAAGAACCGCACTCAGCCTTCCTGAGAACAGTGGAAAATATGAAGGTCTCTCCAAACACCATTATATTGGGTGACTTCAACTACCCAAACATAGACTGGGAGCATGACTCTAGCTCCAACACCCTAGCCCAAAGATTCCTAGAATATATGAACTCAAATGCTATGGAACAACTTGTTACCACTCCCACAAGCCACAAGAAGGGAAAACATACTGGACCTGATCATCACCAACATGGGGACTCTATTCACCAGACCAGAAGTGTATCCCTCACTGGTAAGATCAGACCATAAACTAATCTCACTGGATATTCACATCCCGACCCCACCCCCCTGCCCAGAAAACCACAGTGAACCTTCAAAGCCCCCGGGCCTGTGGAAAATATGGACCAGACCTCAGATTCCTCTATAAACACATTCTATGGACACCTTCAGGAATGCATGGATCATGCGATCCTGAATAAAACCAAGACCCAATCCTCCAAAGGCAGATGTCCTGTCTGGTGGACCCCAGCCATAAACAAACTATACAATAGAAGGAGGAAGCTACTAAATGATATAGCAAAATCCCAAAAAGGGAAGGCATCACTGATCAGTATTAGCAAAAAACTACGGGCACTCATAAGATTGTCTAAGGCCAGCTTCGAGAGAAAATTGCACAGGACACTAAGGATAATCACAAGGCTTTCTTTAGTTATGTAAGGAACCTGGGTGGTAATTCTCAGATATGCTCAGAGGTAGTCCAAAATGTCAATAGAAACACCAAACCCACAGACATTGCCAACATCCTAGCTGACAGGTTCAGCGCAAACTTCTCCCCCCCTCCACACTGAAAGGGCAAATATTTATCCCAGCAGAGTGCTGCCCCCCTGACATCTCAGATGCTCAGGTAAGAGCCGCCCTCTCCAAAGCAATAAACACTGCATCAATGGGACCAGACAGTGTCCCGGGCTGTGTCCTACATGAACTCCAAGAAGAGCTACACCCAAACATAAAACTACTGTTCAATCCCAGCCTTACTACAGGATATGTGGCCAAAGAGTGGCGTACAGCAACAGTGGTCCCTCTACAGAAAGGTGGTGCCTCAACGGATCTTGGACACTATCGCCCCATAAGCCTGACTAGCTTGGTCTGCAAAGCTATGGAAAGGATCATCATGGACCTCATAAATAAAGATATTGGGGACCAACAGACACTGGATCATACCTAGTTTGGCTTTGTTAAGGGCAGATCCTGCCTCCCAAACCTGGTTGATTTCTTTGAAACAGTCACCAAGGCCATTGACGAGGGGAAGGTGGTCCACACAGCCTACCTGGACCTCGCAAAAGCCTTCGATACAATACCCCACTTGGGCATTCTAGAGAAGCTCACCAGCTTAAATATAAACCCCTATGTCACTAGATGGATTGCACACTGGCTCAAGGACAGAACCCACATGGTTAGAATTGCTGGAGCCATGCCAGACTCCAAACCAGTTACAAGTGGTGTCCCACAAGGCTCAGTCCTGGGACCACTCTTGTTCAGTATATATTTATCGGAGGTACAGGCCAACACGGAAGGACTGTGGCTGACTAAATTCACAGATGACTGGAAAATGGCAGCCATAATCGACTCTCCAGCCGACGCAAACATCCTCCAAAAGGGCCTCATAGAAACAGACAACTTGTGACAGAGCCATGGCCTCAAGCTGAATGCCAAAAAGTGTATAGTCATCCCCTTTGGCAAAAACAAAGTGCCCACAAAGTACCACATAGGTGGTAATCCATTAAGTACAGAAGAAGTAATTAGGGACCTGGGGACCCAAGTTGATAGCAATCTCTCATTTGACAACCACGTGGCCAAAGTGGTTAGAAAAACATTTTATATAGCCCACCTCATCATGAAGGGATTCACATCTAGATCAGGGGAGGACATCGTGCCTCTTTACTCATCCCTCATCAGGCCCATAATTGAGTACAATGCCCCTGTTGGAATGTACCTTACCAGACACCTGCAGCAACTGGAAAGACCCCAAAAGTACCTCACCAAGAGGATCAAAGGGCTCAAACAGATGCCATATGCTGACCGGTTAAAGAAACTCCAGCTCTACTCAGTGGCATACCGCCTGTTCGGAGGCGATCTGTGCCTGATGTATAAAGCTATGTCAAACCCGGAATTAATGGGCATGCTGCACCTCAGAATATCCAAATCCCATCGAGCTACACGCTTGAGAGACTTGAACCTCAGCACTGAAATAAATAGGACATGCTGGAGGGACAGATTCATAACCCAGAGGCTCCCTTCACTCTGGAATAAAATCCCAGTCTAGGTTAGGCAGAGTCCCTCATTGACTCTCTTCAAGAGGAATCTTGATGAGTGGATGGGACATCGTAGGTTTACCCCGGGTATCACTTCTGTGTCACTGTTAGACAGAGGCACAGTATACTAACCTCGAAAAATGGCATAGCAAGATAAATTTACAATGGATGCTGACAGTCAAACACATTCTGGCTAGGTTAATAAATGCCCTAGGGCAGATAGCCTAGTATGAACCTATGAACCTATGTACCTTGTTCCCCATTGGCCCTATGTGCTGTTAATCACCATGGCAATCACAATACTATGTAGCATGTGCAAAGGTAATTTGTCAGTCACCTCTATGGTACAGTTGTGGAATATGTGGGTCATATCGCAATGTCACAGCTGCCACATGTACACAGTCAACCCTCTCCCCTAAACATGGACGTACAACACATGTATGAGATGGAACCACAGAGCCAAACTGGGGACTAAGCACTCTGAACCCAGTACTGGCATAACCTGTCAGGTGGCATGAAATACTACAGTGACTACAATACCAGTCTCATGTAGACCTACACTGACAGCAATACAAGCACATGAACACACTGGGCCATTCGTGGAGCCTAAGAATAGCATCCTGCCTGAGCGGCAGACACCTCTGCAGCTGGCACACAGGCATACGTTATGCCAGAACACATCACGATAACACATAGCACACAAATCCTGTGTGCCAAACAGTCACAGCCTGTACGGCTAGACAACACACCTGCTACAGTTGTGTTAGGTACCTTTATTGTCCGGTACAGTGAGGTCACGCTCACCAGGCTGGACAAGGTGAAGGTCACAGTGATATGCCCGTGGGGCACTATGGTCCACCACATAACACAAGCATACAGGTCAGTCAGAGGCATGGACACATATGACTCAGTCATTGTCCATGCCACTATGGCTGACCTGTGATGTACCTCCCTGGACTACATGATAGGGAACATGGAAGGGCTCTCTGAGCATGTGGCACAGGCTGGTATGACCCTGACCTTGGTCGGCATCATACCCTCACCAGGAATGCTGACGTATTACTGAATGCTGATGAATTACTGTAGTTACAACACCCTAGCTGAAAGGTTCTTAGCATGTAGTCACTGCATTGCTATGGAACAACTTGTTACCACTCCCACAATAGGTGAAAACATGAAGCACCTGTTCATCAACAACATGTACGCTATATGCCCCAGACCAGATGTGTATCCCTCGCTGCTAGGTTGATACCATCTACATATCACACTGTATATACACATACCACATGCAGCACCCGCACAGAAGACCACAGTCATAATGTTATCCAGTGCAAATACCATGTATTCACATGTGGCAGGCGTCAGACATGGGAACTATTGAAGGTCACAGGTACATATGTGTATTTGGCACACACATACATCATCTGTGTCCATTGCCATTACTGGTTTAATCGATGTCATGCATTATTGTGAACAACAACCCACACACATGGGCATTCTGTGTGACAAAAACACACATGGCATGTCTGGAATCCAAAGCCATAACTAACTGTGCAATGACAGTAGTGAGAGACACAGTAGCAGAGCATGCTATATGCATTACTGGGAGATTTGCCCTCTTCTGCTGTATTGTAGGATGCTGACATCATCTCTGCGTAGAGATTGGAATATGCAGCAGCTGGTGTGTTGTACTGGTTGGCAAAAGGGTCAGTTTTCTCACACATGTAATTGCACACACACACTACTTTCACCCTCTCTCACACACACTTGCTATTTGCAGGATTTAAACCCCTATCTAACTATGTTATGACACTCAAGATGGACGCATTAGCGGAGCTCGCTATTCGCATTACTGGGAGGTTTCCCTTCTCCTGCTGTACTTATAGGGTGCTGACATCATCAGTGTTTAGAAAGGGGAATGTGCATCCTGTAGTGTGTTCTCCTAGTTGCCAAAAGGGACATTTCTTTCATACAGACTTGCACACACACAAACCCCCTCCACACATACTGAGCATTGGCAGGATTCAACCCCCTACCTAGCTATGTTATGATATTTGAGACAGACGCATTAGCAGAGCACGCTATTTGCATTACTGGGAGGTTTCCCTTCTCCTGCTGTACTTATAGGGTGCTGACATCATCAGTGTTTAGAAAGGGGAATGTGCATCCTGTAGTGTGTTCTCCTAGTTGCCAAAAGGGACATTTTTTTCATGCAGACTTGCACACACAGTAACCCCCTCCACACATACTGAACATTTGCAGGATTCAAACCCCTACTTAACTATGTTATGGCACTCCAGACGGACGCATTAGCAGAACGCGCTATTCGCATTACTGGGAGGTTTCCCTTCTCCTGCTGTACTTATAGGGTGCTGACATCATCAGTGTTTAGAAAGGAGAATGTGCATCCTGTAGTGTGTTCTCCTAGTTGCCAAAAGGGACATTTCTTTCATACGGACCTGCACACACACTATTCTCCTCCACACACACTGAGCATTTGTAGGATTCAAACCCCTACCTAACTATGTTATGATGCTAGAGACAGATGCATTAGCAGAGCGCACTATTTGCATTACTGGAAGGTTTCTCTTCTCCTGCTTTACTTATAGGGTGCTGACATCATCAGTGTTTAGAAAGGGGAATGTGCATCCTGTAGTGTGTTTTCCCAGTTGCCAAAAGGGACATTTCCTTCACACAGACTTGCACACACACCAACCCCACACACACTGAGCATTCGCAGGATTCAAACCCCTACCTAACTACATTATGACACTTGAGGGAGACGCATTAGCAGAGCGCACTATCCGAATTACTGGACATCTGTTCTGCACCTGCAATATTTATAGGGTGCTGTCATCATTATTTCTACAGAGGTATGTACAACTAGTACTACCTGTCAGGTGTGGGATAGCATATATATGCATTTGCAGCCACCTACATCAGGGTCAGATATGGACATCGCACTGGCAGGTTATGTTTTATACCATGCTTCGTGACCACAGGACCTGTAACACACAACACAACCAGTCCTGACCACCCCTCCCACATCCAGGACACACACTTTGCTTCCCTGGGAACAGTGCCAAGATATGCAGGTGTTCACATACACCATTCCAGTTGTTAACGTCAGGTACAGGCATATTGTGTGTGGGAACTAGTCAGGCCTCTACAACATTACCCTACAGCCACTACAATTTGTGAGTCCATGTGCTATGGCAGAACCACTCACCACAGCCACAAGGGGGAATACATATTGCACCTGACCATCTACAACATGGGTACTCACTGTTCCCCACAAGAGGTAGACCACCATTGTTGATATCTGACCATACCCACCTTTCCCTGGCCATCCATATCCCATCCCCACCCCCAGGCAAGGTTGTCACTGCAAACAAACTGTATTTATCAAAAGCAGACTTTACACTTGTGAAGACTGGGGTGGAAGACTTCAAAGGACCCATGCTGGGGGAGTATACAGGCCACTCTGCATAATCCTTGACAATTGCATTCTATGAGCATGTGGAAGGTTTGCATTGATCATGCTATCCCAAATATACCCATGACTGCTCCACAACAGGACACCTGTCAGATGTACACCAGCCATATATGAGCTGTCCAACAGACAGAGTGAGCTAATACATTGCAGAGCAGTAGCCCGCAGAGGGAGGACATCTCTGAACAGTACTGGCATGACACTTCAATCCCTCATAATCATCACGACACAATGTTGACAGTGAAATTGTCCAGATAATGCAGATAAGGCTCCCCTCATTCTGTTATTGAGGCCCACTTACTGTTAGAGGTCCTCAGCAACCCTCTTCCAGCACAAACCAACAACATGGCTGTGGCTTAGCAAATTCAAACACTGGGATCTCCACTGTGTCCCTGCTTGACAGAGGCACAGCACACTAGCCTCACATGGTGCCTTATGTGACCTACTTTACAGTGGCACAGTAGCCTACTGTACTGGGGAGGCAGACGCCAAGCACACTCTGGCTAAGCTGTCATTCCCTAGGGCAAACAGCCTAGTGTTGACCTCTACACCCATATGTTTAATTGTCAGATGCACATTATTTGTTGCTGATAGACTGTTTGCAGGTCTTTATTGCCATAGCATTCCCTGTTTGTATGAACAACTTGTGTATCTGTGGAAGGTGTTTGCATATGGGAGGGATCCACTATATCACGTATGTCTCTGAAGTCATTTAACTGTGTGCACTGGGCAGATTGCTGTAATGTGGTTGGTTCCTGGAATAACACGTACAAATACAAGATATGTGTGGCCAACTGCTAAACTGAGATTTGGCCTAAGTGTGTGAGCATGCCCAGTTCAGCCTTCCCATGGCATGTTGTCTGACATATGTCTCATTTATCAAAGTGTGAGCATGCCCAGTGTGAGCTTTCCATATGTTGAACTCTGCAGCCCACCACATTTGTGGATGAGTGTGAACTTCAACAAATATCTCCCATTTATGGTTGTGTGTTGTGTGTCATTTTGTGTAGTTACTGTCCAACTGCTTTGTGTGTGAACACAACAGGGATTATACTGTGCCTGCAGGGTTTGCATGGGATACTTTGCATACAGTTGTCAACATCCTTTCATACTGACCTAACACTGTAGTACCGTATAGTGTACTGGTTCAGTACTTTCACTGTGGTGGACAGTATCCTGGGCTTTAGTCCTATCACTGCTTTACATTTCCATAGTGAGCACAACAGCCTGGTTAGGGGCCAGTTGTGCACATCTGACCATGTTGCATTATGTTCAGATATGAACTACTTAAACCAGGCTTGTCCAACATTGGTAGTGTATTCCACAACATAGGTGTACATTTGCAAACACTAGCGATGCGCCCTAGGCCATTTCTAATGCTAGTCGAAGAGTGTGTTTGTCCTTCAACACACATTGTAAGTGGAGTTTGCCATGACATATGTCATGGTTAGTATACTGTGCCTCTGTCTACCTGTGACATAACAGTGATACCCAGGGTAAACCTACCATCTCCCATCCACTCATCAAGATTCCTCTTGAGGAGAATCGATGAGTGACTGTATGGATAACCTGTACTGGGAGTTTACTCATGAGTGGGGGTGGCTTCTGTGTTATGGATCATGCAGTACAGCTTGTCCTATGTATGTCAGTGCTGGGGTTCAGGTCTCTCATGTGCATAGCTCACTGCCATTCAGATTGTACAAGGTGCAGCATGTTCATTGATTCCAGCTTGGACATGGCTTTATACATCAGGCACAGCTTGCCTCTGGGTGGGCAGTATGGCAGTGTGTGTAGCTGCAGTTTGTTTAATCAGGCAACACATGGCATCTGTTTAAGCTCTTTGATACTCCTGGTGAGGTACTGTTGGGGACTTTACAGTTGATGGAGGTGTCTGCTGAGGTACATCCCACAGGGGCTATTTTAGTCAATTGTAACGCTGATGAAGGATGACTGCAGAGCCACAATGACCTCCCCTTATCTAGATCTGACAACCTTCATGATTAGGTGGGTATATGGTATGTTTCTGTAAACACTACAGCCACATGTTTGTCCAATGCAGGATATCTATCAGCTTGTGTCCCCAGGTCTCTCATTACATGTTAAGTATGTAATGGGTTAACACCTATGTGGTAATTGGTGGGCACTTACTGTATATCCACTAGGGTTGACTATACACTTTTCTGCAATTAGCTTGCTGACATGGCTATGGCACCAGTTGTCTGTTTCTATGTGGCCCTTTTGTGGGATGCTTGTGTCAGCTGGAGGGTCACATATGGTGGGCAGTTTGTAGTCCTCTGCAAACATGTTCAGACACAGTCCTTCCATGTTGGCCAGTACCTATGGGACATATATACCAAATGAGGGAGGTCCCAGGACCAAGCCTTGTGGGATGCCAGTTATATCTGGTTTGTAGTCTGACATGGCTGCAGCATGTCTGACCATGTCAGTTCTGTCCTTGGTCTGGTTTGCAACCTCTCTACTGACATAGGGGTTTATATTTAAGCTGGTGAGCATATCTATAATGAACACATAGGGTATTGTATGGAAGCCTTTGCAAGGTCCAGCTATGCTGTGTGGACCACATTGCCCTCATCAATGACCTTAATGACTGTTTCAAATGAGTCAAACATGTTTAGGGGCAGGTTCTGCACTTAAGAAAGCCACACTGGGTAGGGTCCGGTGTCAGTAGGTCCCCAATATCTTTATGTCTGTGGTACATACTGATCCTTTCCATAGCTGTGCAGACCAAGCTTCTCAGGATTCTGGGGTGGTAGTTTTCAGTATCCATTCAGGCAACACCTTTGTTGAGAACGACCACTGTTGTTGCACACTGCTCTTTGGGTACATATCCTGTGGTAAGGCTGACATTGAGCAGTAGTGTGATTTGGCATTCCATTCTTCTTGGAGTCCATGTTGGACTCGGCCCAAGACACCATCTCATACCATTGCTGCTGTGTGTTTTGCTTTGTAGATGCTGGCTGTTACCTCAGCATCTGCAATGTCTGGGGGCCAGCAATGTGCTGGGATAGATATTTTGCATTCTGGGGGGGGGGGTGTTTGCACTGCACCTGTCAGGATGTATGTTGGCAATATGTGTGTGTGTTTGGTATGTTGTTTGTAATATTTGTGTGATTCAGAGCATATCTGTGAATTCCCAACACAGTTCCTACCATCAGTTGAGGAAGCCTTGGGATTATCCTTAGTGTCCTGTACAATTTGTATCTTCATAGGTTCATACTAGGCTATCCACCCTAGGGCATTTGTAAGCCTAGCCAGAGTGTGTGTGGCTTTCGTCACCCCTTGCTATGTGAATATTATGGCCATTTATGATTTGCTTTGCTGTGCCTCTGTCTGGACGTGACACAGTGAAGACCCCCAGTGTAAATCTACGATCATCCATCCACTTGGCAAGATTCCTGTTGAAGAGTGTCAGTGAGGGCTTTGCCTAACATGGAGTGGGATTCTGTTGCAGGGTGTGGGGAGCCTCTGGGTTATGTATCTGTCCCTCCATCACATCCTATTTCATTATGTGTTGAGGTTGACATCTCTCACTCTCACAGCTCCGATGGCTTTGAGTTTTCTGGGGTGGAGCATGTCCATTACTCCTGTGTTGGACATGGCCTTGTACAACAGACATACAATGCCTCTGTGTAGGCAGTATGTGACTGCATTCAGCTGGGGTGTCTACAGCCAGGCAGCATATGACATATATTTGAGACCCTTTATCCTCTTGGTGAGGTACCTTTGAGGTCTTTCTAACTGCTGCAGGTGTCAGGTAAGGTACATCCCAAATGGGGCATTGTACTAGATTATGGGTCTGATAAGAGAACAGTATAGGGGCACAATGACCTCTGTTGATGTAGATGTGAATCCTTTCATGATACGGTGTCCAATATAGACAGTCTTCCTAGCCACATTGGCAATGTGAGTGTCACATAACAGGTTACTGTCCACTTGTGTCCCTAGGTCCCTGATTACTCCTTCCATACATAATGGTTTACCACCTATGTGGTAATTTGTGAGTACCTTGTTTGGTATTTGGTGGGACATTCATACTGTCCAGTGTCTTCAGGACAGCTGGGTGGGGTTCCTGTGTGTGAGAGTGTGGTCTGTAGCATGCTACAGACTGTACAGCAGTCTTGCCTACGGTTAGTTGCACATGGGTGGACTCCAATGCCTTGTGCATTGTCAGTTACCTGGACGTATGGGTGTCTGTGCTGAATATGGATACCCACCCTCCTTTAAGTTTTGTTCCAGGTTTTGGGGCCATAACGCATGATATGTGGTATAACCTGGTAGTGCTGGTGTGCTGTCAGGAGGCTTGCAGCAGGTTTCTGTCACTGCACAGACATCAATGTTCTCCATACTGGGGAGGGCCTCGGGAGCATGCATATTGATGTTTACACATCTGGCATTGGTCAGCATTACCCTTATGTTTTCTAGGGTGGTGGGTTAGTCTTTTCAGCCTTGCCTATGAAAGGCTCTATGGAGGTGGCAAAAGCCTTATCCAATATCCAGATGCCCAGGGGTAACAGGTGCAAGCCATCCCTGGAACAGCTGCGTGGCTTGTCAAGCATGACATCCCAAGCAGACAGACATTGGATCCCCTTGGAATGACACCAGTAATTGTGCCACTTGTTATAACTGATCATTCTGTGTTTGTACTGTGGCATCATTCTTGGTGAGGGTAGGATGCTGCAAATGGTCAGTGTCATACCGGCCTGGACTACATAATCGGAGAGCTCATCTATGTCTCTTTCCATGTAGTCCGGGGAGGTACATCTCAGGTCATTCACACCAGCATGGGCTATGACTGCATTATGTTTCTACTTGCTTTGGGGTGACCTGCATACTTGTGTTATGTGGCGTATTGTAGCAGCCTACAGGCAGCTTACTGTACCCTTTCCCTTGTTCAGTCTGGTGTGCGGGACAGCAGCGTGTCTCACTATGGAGTCACCTATTACAGCTGTATCAGGCATGTTGTTTCTCCTTCTGGCCTGTGACTGTTTGGCACACCAGCTTTGTGTACTATGTGTTTCATGTGCTATGTTTGGAGGTTGTTTGATTGGGTGTCTGCTTTGGAGGCCTCTGTTGGTGTGGTGTGTTTGTAATTGGCCTCCGGAATGTTTTTCTGTGTTTATGTCTTTGGTTTGCAGTTGTGATAGGTCTATGTGGGACTGGGTTTGCGGTGTGTGTGTGTGGTTACCTTCTCCTCCTGACTAGTTTTGGGACTACTGAGTTGAGGGAGCTCAGCCTCCAGTTTGTATAAATGGTTGCATCTCTCACATATATTTGTATTTCTTGGGGGGAGTTGAGGGTTGTCTGTGTACTTGGGGCAGGTGCAACATTGCCTCAAGATTCACAGATTCAACTTGTTGTAGCTGGCTTTAGTGGATTGTATGTGTGGACATATTTTATTGCCATACTACTGATCAGTGATTACTTCTTTTTTTATGTTTGCTCTACCATGTAGTAGCTTCCTCATTCTCTTGCATGGTTTGGTAATGGCTGGAGTCCACCATGCCAGATGCCTGCGTGTATGGCGTTGTGTCTTGTTTTAATTTAGGATTGCATAATCCAAGCATTCCTGGCAGTGTTCATGGAATGCCTGTATAACAGGTTCTGAGGTGTGGCCCATATTTTGCACCTGCACAGGGCCTTTAATGGATTCCACATCAGTTTGGAAGAGTGCAACTTTTGCTTTACACATGTTTTTCACTGTGGTTTTCTGGCCAGGGACTGTGGTCAGGATGTGTATATCCAGTGTGATTACTCTATGGTCTGGTCTTACCAGTGAGCAATACACTTCTCATCTTGCCATCCAGTACCCATGTTGCTGATTATCACATCCAGTATGCTTAGCCCTCTTGTGGGAGTGGTACATTGTTCCTGGGCATTTTGGTTTATGGATTCTATGAACTTTTGTCCTACAGTGTTGGAGCTAGTATAATGCTCCCAGTCTATGTCTGGGTATTTTCAGTCACCCAATATAATGTGGTTTGGAAGACTTGATATATTCATGTATTCCAACATAGGCCAGGTGCAGTTCCTGGTGTTGGGATGGTAGTCTGTAGCAGGCTATAAACTGGGAGGCAGTTTTAGCCACTGTTACTTGACCATGGCTAGTCCATGCTGCTTCTTGTTGTGGTACCAACATGGGGTGTGGTTATCCTTGACAATTATTGCTAGTCACCCTCCTTTGTAGCTTGTTCCATGTTTTGAGGCTGTACAGCACAGTATGAGGTGTAACCTGGTAGTGTTAGGGTGCTGTTGTGAGCCTTGACCCAGTTTTCTGTTACATCACAGATATCAACATTCTCCATACTGGGTGAGTTTAGACTGCATGCATCTTGCTGTTTAGAGTTCTGGCATTGGGTAGCATTACATCTAGGTTCTTATCCCTTCTGATACCTATGGAGGTGGGTTTGTGTTTTGAGCCTTACCTATTCAGGGCATGCTGTGGGTAACAACAGCCTTTGCCAGTATCCATACGGCCTGCACTGATAGGTGCACGCCAGTCCTAGCAGGTGGAGCATCATGTCATGCTCAGCATGTCATCCCAGGCTGGCACACATTGGATCCCCTTTGACTAACTGCAATACTTCAGCCAATTATTGCAATTGATCATCTCATTGTCATATTGTGGCATGATGCTTGGTGAGGGTAGGATGTTAGTCAGGGTCCTCAGGTGTGCATATAGTACATGGTGTTACATTACTTAACACATGGCATTCATGCCTCAGGTGGTGCTGCAGGGCTGCCTTTGTCAGATGCGCATATTACACTCCCTGTACATGTTTGTGAGCAGGTCATGTCATTTTAGGCATCCCTGTTATTATTTGAGTGAGTCAGAGGGGGTATCATTCCCAGGGTTCCTACTGAGCCAGTGCATGTGCTATGCATTGCCTCTTTGCCAAGGCCAGGGCATACTGGGCACGCCTCCTTCTGCCTACTGGGGCAGGCTCAGGTTGTTCCTCCTCCGAGTCACGCTCTGCCTGTGATAGCCTTGGCAATGGTGGGGGGCTGTTTGGCCCAGCCCTATGCTGGTCCTGCTGCAGCTGTTTTCGCAAGATCATATTATGTAGCATAGCACATACCATGACAGTTTGGGTACATGTAGTTGGTGTGTACTGCAAGGCTCCACCAGATGTGTCCAGACACCGGAACCGTGACTTGAGCAGCCCAAACACACGCTCTATTACATTACGTGTTTGTGCGTGTGCCTCATTATGGCGTTCCTGTTCAGGTGTGTGTGCGCTTCTGATGGGTGTCATCAGCCACGGCTCCAGTGCATAACCTGCATCCCCCACTAGGTGTCCGTGTGGGATGTCCCCATTGACAAATGTCTGATACAGCTGCGTCAAATGCCAGATGTGGGAATCATGGTAGCTCCCAGGGCAGCCAGCACACACATTCATTATTATGCCCTGGGCATCACACACGACCTGGCAGTTGATGGAGGGGAAGCCCTTGTGGTTAATGTAGGCCCTACCCTGCTCACCGGCTTGTGCTTTGATGCGTATGTGTGTGCAGTCTATTGTACCCACTACCTCAGGGTATTCCGCTATTTGCTGGAAGAGACGCATATTGCTGGCCAATACCTCACGGGCATTGGGGAAATATACATGATCACCGACATGTGCTGACATGGCATCCAGGAACTGGTGCAGTACCCTGGAGGCTGATGCCTGTGATATCCCCATCATATCACCAGTTGGTCTTTGGAAGGTACCTGTTGCTAGTATTCTTAGGCCAACACATACCTTGGTTTCCACTGGGATGGGTTCCCCTCTGTTGGTTCTGTGTGTGAGGCATGGCCTGCACAGCTCAACTATTTGCTGTAGGAGCTCTCTGTCCACTCTATAGCCTACTATCTCCAGCTCATGTAACCCGTGGTAGGTGACCCTGGGCCTGTACACTCTTCTCCGACTCCTCACTGTGGGTTGTCTGGCACCATCTGCATTGTCACCACCCTCAGCAAGTCGCCTATGTCTCATTATGACAGCTATGGCAGCCCCTAACATTTCTGCTCTGAGTTCAGCTTTTTCAGTTTTCACTTCTAATAGCTTACTCCTGTCTTGCAGTGTCTCTTGAGAGAAGCATCCTGCACTGCTGTTTGCAGAGTTTTAAGTGCTGGGCTGGGCTACTATTCTGCCTGTGTAATTGCCTGCTTCTAATTGTTTTCACCTGCTAGCTCCAGCAGTATTCCCTGCTAGCTTCCAACGAATTCTGTTGCTTCCTTTTTCCTTTCTGTTTCCTCAGGGGGGAGCAGCGTGCATACCAGCAGAAACACGCTCACAGTGGCTTACACGCACGCACACATGCTTACACGGTTCAGAATCTGCTTATTTGGGTTAAAATGCGCGCACACCAGTGCAAACAGTGTTAAACATCTGCCAACAGGCTCCCACATGCTCAGTCTGCCTTACACGCGCGCACACTGTCCTACTCGCGCTTCATGGTGCGCACACGTGCGCATGCACGCCCAGCAAGAAACTTTGGTGTAGGCAACAGTGTACACCTTCGATTTCTTCACTTTCCCATGCTTATGTTGTGGCACTCCTCTTTCCATGATATGTGTCTGACATCTGTCATGTAACACTGACCTCCAATGAACTGCATTTCTTTCTGCCATTCCCCCCTGTGATGTCACCTATCTCCTACTCTGTTCCTCCCTCTTATGTAACTCTTACACTACTCAGAATGTGCTCATTTGCTATGTGACAGTGGAATTCAGTATCCTAACACTCATTTGCATCAGATTGCCTACTAATGCTTAGTTACATGTCTTAGACTCAGCTTCCCCCCTTAGCAACCACTAAACGGTGGCCATGTTGTTTTTGGTCTGCAGGTCCCTGCATTGTAAATCCATGTATTGCATAAGACCCACATTTGTGGGTTTATAACCTTCATTTTTATGTTTTATATAGCGCAGCCCGTTTGCGTGGGGCTGCGCTGCGTTTAAACACTGGCGATCGCTGAAAAAAAAATATTTATTTCTCAGATTTGCATCGGGGTACCTTGCCAATGGCCACATATTTGGCCATTGGCATGCTGCCTGACACATATGCACCCTTTATTTGGAGCTGACATGGCTCCATTGTGTTTTTTGCAGAAACGTACTCAGTTGTCAACTGAGTACATTGCTGCAGCTAAAACGGCTCTTAGACGGGCTGCTTTGGGCTTCCTGGATCGCTAATCTACCTCATTCGCATGCTATTCGGCTGCAAGTGAGGTGATTAGCATATCCACGCCCACTCCGTGTAAGAGACGTTTTAGCTGGTCTCTTACACGGACTTTAGGGCTGTTCCTGGATCGCAAAGGCTGCATGGAGTCTTACACTACTCTTAGACTCCGTGCAAGCCTTCGTGAATCCTGCCCTATGTTTATTATCTCTGGGAGTCTTATTTGTGAACTCACATTTTGCCCCACACAGCCCAGCTTGGATAGAAACAATACAGCACCCAAATAATCACACAAGAAATTAATAAATTAAAATGAACCTGTTCTTAACACATGCTTAGAGTGTATTAGCAATACTTCAGTATGATTTATTAATGGAAAATATTGCCTTCAGCTCTGGGCAAAAAGATCCACAATGGAGATTGCACCTTCCTCATTGCATGTTCCCCAGTATGCCTTATTACTTAGTACATTCCTATTGCCTGAAACATTTTGTAAGGTTCTGTTGGTTGAACATCTTTGACAAAACAAGTGAAAACAACAACATATAAACTTAAATGCATGTCATGCAGATACTAGCAATCAGAAGAGTATCCAGACTGAGAATTGGAAGAGTGGACATGTGTGCACTTTCTTAACTGGATGAATGGACATGTGTGCACTTAGGCTTCCTGTCTGATGTCACTGGAAGAAAAGTTATCTCCCTACTGAACTGCCAAGACTCAAACTGCCAAGTCTCAACATACTGAAATAAAAAGACCAAAAATACAGCAGAAGAGTGACTATACTCTTCCCTTTTAAACTTTTTTTTTTTTTTGCAGTGGGAACAAGCCCCAACCCCTCAAACTTATATATTCCAACTCGGAAATTGCCACATCTTAGAGAAAAGGAAATGTTCAGAGAAATGGCAATCTCAGACTAAATATATATTAGTCCAGATTTTGGTCATTCATTCAAATTTTTCAGGACTTAGCAATCCGAGTCCTGACAATCTAAATGGTTACCAGAAAAGTTGCTTGTTTTTTTGTAGGACATACATATGTGTTTCTTACTAGGTTGAGAAAGGAATGAGTAACGATTAGTTGCTTGTCTAGTGCCAGGATCCATCAAATCATGCATGCACTCAAGTACTTGAATTACAAACACCATTATGACTCTGTCATAGTTCATTTCAGTGTCATTTACTTGAAGTGTACCTCCCTGGACTATATAAAAAAAGTAATGATGGAGCACACAGACTTTGTTTCCAAGGCAGGTATGAGCCTAGCATTGAGCAACATTCTACCTTCTCCAAGGATGATGCCACAATATGAGCAAAAAATTATTGACTTCAAATGGGGTCTAATATTTGTCAGCCTGGGAGGATATGATCGCCAGACAAGGGATGGTCTGCATCTGTCCCATCTACTGTTTTGATTATTGGCAAATACAGTGTCCACTCCCACAGTGCCTGTTTTAGGCAATGCCAACATGATAAACCCACCAACATAATGAAACAAGCAACATCATGAAACACACATAACAATGCAAATAACAACCACAGCACACAACAGCACACACAACAGTATCTCAGCAAATAAGCTCATAAGGCATAACACCACAAAACATAATGTACTGGTCATAGGTGACTCCATTGTGAGACACGCAGATGTTCCCCTCATCAGGCTGGATATAGAGTGGGTTACTGTTAGCTGCCTGTCAGGTGCCAGGATCCATCAAGTCACTCGAGCACTCAAGTTACTCAGCCGCAAGTACCAGTATGACTCTGTCACAGTCCATGTGGAGGTGAATGACTTGAGATGTACCTCACTGGACTACATGAAGGGAGACATGTCTGAGCTCTTAGACTATGTGTCACAAACAGGTATAAGCCTAGCCTTAAGCAGCATTCTACCTTCTCCAAGGATGATGCCATAATACAAACAAAAAATGACTGACTTTAACAATTGGCTTATCTTCTGATTTCAGTACAAGGGGTCAAATATCTGTCAGCCTGGGAAGACATGATCGACATTCCACGCTGCTTTGCTAGATATAGTTTGCACCTGTCTCCTCTACACTTTTGGATACTGTCAAAGGCATTAGCCACACCTATTGCATCTTTTTCAGGCAGCGTCAACATAACCAACCTCCTAACATAACAAAATCTTCTCAAGATAAATTCAAGATACTGCTGCTTAATGTTAGGAGTCAAACAAGAAACTGATGTCTGTACAGTCACTGAGACATGGTTCAAAGGTGCAGAAAGCACCCCAACCATCCAAGGCTGTCTTCCATACATTCAAAACACAAACTGAAACTATGAAAGAACCAAAAGAGGAGGTGTACCATCTCCATTAAAGATAAGTACACCTTGAGACTGATCAAACAGTATAACTCTCTTGAGCTACTCCATGTCCAGTTAAATATAGGCAAAGCCCCCTACCACATCATAGCTAGCTATAGGTCCCCACCATCCACCATGAAACAGGAAAAGCATGCTGCATACCTAGACTTACTGTAGTCACTTGCCATAAAACCCAACACCTTACTCATGGGTAATTTTAATTATCCTACCACTGACTGGAAAACATACATGACCACAAACATGCTGGCTCGGAGGTTATTGGACTTTGTCAGTGCAAATGTTCTGAATAGTTGGTCAGCACACCCACAAGAGGCTCAAATGTCCTGGACATAGTAATCACTAACATGGAAGAGCATTGCACCCCTCCCTCATGTGTAATGTCCACCCTGGTAAGATCAGACCATAAATCAGTCTTATTTGATGTAATTATAAGACCTAGTACTCCATCAAGCTCAAAAATGCTTAAGAAATTTTGAAAGACAAATTACCTCCTACTAAGTGAAGGTATAACAAGTTTCAAAGCCCCCTCAAATGCAGATAACACAGACTCCTATGCTAAGGTGTACACCAATGCCTTGTATAACCATGTAAGCAGTTGTATAGAATCAGATGTACTTTGCTGGATTAAAACCAGATTTTGCTAAATAATCTAGCCACCCTTGTGGATCCCTAGTGTATACAAGCTATGCAACAAGAAAAAAAAAAAAAAACTAATGTCCAAGAACAAGAGGGAACTCACTCAGCAGAGGAAGAACTCCCTCTCTAGTTTAAAGACAAAAAAATAGAGATATTGTCAAGTACTCCAAAGCTAATTACAAGGCAAAAATAGCCTCCCTATGTAAGAATAATCATAAGGCATTCTTTAACTACATCCAGAATCTAAAAGGGAATACCCAGCTATGTGCAGAACTGGTTATGGATGGCACTACCCATACTCAACTGGAGGGAGTAGCCAACCTAATTGACAGATTTCGAGCAAACTTCACCCCCTCATCCATCCAGTCATCCCTCAAAGTAGGCCTGCCACCATTCCTCAGCCTATCTCAAGAGACCAGATTGTCTCAGTGCTCTCCAAGGACAAAAACATGGCATTAATGGGATGAGTAACCAGAACAAAAGAACCTCCTGCACGGTAGCAACTGCACGACTCAGAAAACTTGACTATCAGGAACAAAAAGATGCAGAGCCAGCAAAACGGTGACAGAAAAATTGTATTGATAAAAATCACAGCATATTACAAACCGGTTTCGGCTGGCATGGCACAGCCTTCTTCAGTGTACAAAAAGTGAATACAAAATACAATAGCTGAATATATAATCATAGCGACATTCCCATTGGTTGATATTCACAAGTGTTCATTAAGACCTGGTGGGAACAATGCACCTAATCTGATTATCCATTTCCTTTCCTTTGCATTAAGAATAGAGTGCCACTGAGATTTATTGGCCCTATTGCCAAAAATCATATCAATAATAATAAAATTAAATTTACTTGTTGGATGTGCTGTGGTGTGTTTATACAAAGCATTGTATATCTTTTTTTGTTTGATATTGCTTTGATGTTCAGAGATTCTAATCCTGAGGTGTCGGGATGTTTGTCCAACATAAAAAGCACCGCAACTGCACGAAGCTAAATAGATTATCCAATCGCTGGAACAGTTGGAAAAGAATTCTAAATCAAAAACTTTTGGACAATTCAGTGGAAAATTGTTTGGACTTTTGTATGTATTTGCAATTGTTGCAATGTCCACAAGGAAAACACCCCTCTAAGGGCTCCCCTGTCAATGTTGTTTGTATCAATTCAGATGATTTGTTGTCTTTATGTTTATAATGATTGAAAAAGGAATTTAAATTCTTCCCTTTTCTATAAGAAAAGAGACAGCTTTCAGGAATGATAGTGTTTAACTCCATGTCACATTGTAAAATATTCCAATGTCGCCTTACACTATGGATAAGACGATTTGAATTACGTGCAAATGTGGTAGTAAATCTAATGGGTTCACCAGTGGAGTTGGTACGTGTCTTATATGTTAATAGGTCACTTCTATTCAAAGAGCTAACCTTGTTACTAGCCATAGCAATATTACCACTAGTGTAGCCACGTGATCTAAATCTATTGGTGATGTCTGATTTGTGTTTCAGATAGGTGCTGTTCTCAGAACAGATGCGTTTCGCATGTATGAATTGTGACTTAGGTATATTACGTGCAATGTGGGGTGGATGATAACTAGAAGCATGTAGAATTGTATTATATTCTGGAAACTTCCTGTATATCTCAGTTGATAATGTATGATCAGGTGCCCTCTGAATGAGGACGTCCAGAAATGTGATGGTTTCCTTATCATAGTTGATAGTGAAATGTAAACCCCATTCATTATTGTTGAGATATGTCACAAAGTCTAATAATGAGCCTTCATCCCCTCTCCACACCAACCACACATCATCAAGATACCTTCTCCATATATCGATCCCTTCCAGAAATATGTTCCTCTTATCATCATAAATTATATGTTTCTCAACAAATGCCATAAAGAGATCAGCATATATTGGGGCAAAAGATGCCCCCATCGCTGTCCCTTTGGTTTGCCAGAAGCATTGTTCTTTGTAATAAAAGACATTGCTGGTGAGGACATAACGTGCCAGATCCACCAAAAATTTATTGAAGTCAGAACTATATAAGTTAGAGACTTCAAGCCAATAAGCCAAGGCAAGCAGCCCATCCTTGTGTGAAATGTTGGTATACAAGGCACTTACGTCTAGGGAACATAGAAACCAATCTGGATCAAGTTGTGTGTTGGAAATAATCTGCAAAAAGTTTGTTGTATCTTGTAGCCGTGATCGGATGTTGGTGAGCAAAGGCTTTAGGTACTTAGTCAAGAATAAGGAGAGGGGTTCCGTAATATAACCCTTACCCGATACAATGGGTCTGCCAGGTGGATGTAAAAGATCCTTATGAACTTTAGGCAGAAAATATATGTATTGGTTAATGGGATCATGAACCAAAAGTTGATTCATGATATCATCAGAAATAATAGCCTCATCCTTAGCCTGTCTAAGAAATGTCTCAATTTGTTTCTTAAACATCTGAGTTGGATCAATCACCATATGTGAGTAATATCTAACATCATTTAATTGTCGTAATGCTTCCCTGTCATAATCAATCCAGTTTAGTACCACCACAGCCCCACCTTTGTCAGCTGAAATTATCACAATTTCTCTGTTGTTTTGAAGTTCAAAAATGGCTTGTCTTTCATCCAAAGAAAGATTATTATGTTGTAATGAAATATCTGAACTCAAAAAATGCAAATCCTTAAGTACACTGTTCTGAAATTGCAGCACCATCTGATGCATGGGTGGACAGAAATTTGATCTATGGTATATAAACCTGTCATGATCATAATTGACATCACTGTCACCAAAAAATAACTTCAAGTTTAACAAACGACAAAAATTCACAACATCCAATGCAAAAGATTCCTCTGACACAGTAAAACCTGGAATAAAAGAGAGACCTTTATTCAATATTCTTAACTGGGTAGCAGATAGTTCGAAACATGATAAATTAAGAACATTGTGACATGGATTAATTATTTCGCCAGAGCAAAATTCAGAAGACCCTGAATGTTCTCTATTTCTACGGTGTTTCCGTCCTCCCCACCTGGTTTTAGGCCTAAAGGGGCGGACCTTGGTGTCCTTTTTGGGATCGGTGACTCTGAGACTGATGTAGCTTCATTTTCTGTGCCAGATGAGGTATCCTCCAAAGAGGATATTGTCTCACTCTCCTGCCTTTTTAATATAGATTTTGGTCGTTTCCTTTTATTGCTAGCTTTAAAAGGAATGGGTGAAAACCTGACATGTTTGGTATTGGACATAAAAGGGTTCCCCCTCCTATAATCTTCCTGGTCCCTGGCAAATTTTTTAGTTTTTCTGGATTTAAGTTCAGTGTCAAACTTCCGTAAATCGGAAGCCACTTTGTTTAATGAACCCTTAAAGAAAGGTTCTTTCTCATAAGTTACCAATTTGTTGACTAGAATATTGATATCTTCTAATTCTTTATTAATGGCCCTGTTGTGGAACTTAAGTAGTTTCACAACAAAAGCCATTGTTGCTTCCTGCTGTATTTTATTCCAACTAGAATTAAGTTCCTCATCTGCATTGTTAACATGGGGAACAGTGCGGACACGTAAACCCCTTGGGGTAATTCCAGCAGTTTCGTAAGCCTTGAATAATTTGCTGTGCCAGATGTTAGATCTTAAAGATCTAAGATGTTTATTCAAATTTCCAAAAAGTGATCCACAGTTGGATTCAGGATCAACCAAATCAGACCCCCTAGTGTTCCCAGTGGATGGCCCAAGTCCAAAGACCTCAAGGTCCTCTCTATCAGAGACCAACCCACGAATAAAACTGGAAAAATCCATTTCACCAACAATAATGGCTCACTAACAACCACGTTGATGAGTATACAAATGTAAAATGGACCATAACAGGAAAAGGTATTCTAAGAACTACCTGCGTCCAATATATACAAAGGCGGAACACTAAGAGAAATCCTGTTTGATTAATAAAAAATATCCAAATATACTGCCACTAATCATAAACTAGTCAACAGACTGAAAACAACAGAACTCAATGGTGAGTGACACTGGACTGATCCAAAATTATGACCAAATTATATATTATAAAAACTTGTTCAAAAGATAGGGACCCATAAAAGGGTATAGGATGAGAATTATAGATGAGTATGTATGGCCAAAAGAAAAGATCTAGAATATAACGTAAATTGGATATTATGTTATATTATGGTCCAAATATGGAGTTAAAAATAATAACTCAATATGTCAGGCCCAAAAGGCATTGCCTTTACACTAAGTGACAAATTCAATAACCTCAACAAGATAATGATATAGTGTTCATACAAATATATAATGCACCAAGTAAAATGCTGTATATATGTGTACCAGTGTAAATACACTGTAATTAAACGAACATGCAACCAACCCTTATTGGATCAAAAATGACAACTTTCCTATTTAACTACCAAAATTGTTGGTGCATATTCCATAACAAAATATGAATATCCTAGGGTACCTACATAGAATATCCTTGTACTACCACTGGTCCAAAAGGGAGTAAACACCTCATAACAAATGAAGAGTTATATTTGTACAATCACCAATACATAATCTTGATGTTTATAAAAAACACACATATATAACATCCATTCCCTATGATGAATAAGTCATAGAATTGTTGTGTATAATTGAAAACATATAAATGTGAATGATATGTTAACAAAATATGAGTAACCATAAGCATAAATGGTACTTAAACACATTAGGATGTTCAAACTGTGTGCCAACTTAGTGACAGGCTGATAGAAACAATAATAACTAACTAGTTTGTATAAAAAGTAATCATAATAGCAATGTTGCACCATGACCCATTTGAAAATATAATATATATGGGCCACAACCAACAATAGACCGACCAATATATATTAATCAAATCTGGAAAGTGAGCACACATATGAAAAAATATGAAAAAGTATCAAAGTCCATTACACACAGTCTAAGCTTGATGTGCAAAACAATGTACACCATGCATCTGATTTGAAAATAACTAATGTGAAAAAAAGAACAATTAAAGTCTTTCTTGATTGTCCAATGGTTTTTCCAAACTGTTCCGTTTCATACCCAAATGCGATACCATAAACAGTTCGCACCAAAAGCACGATCAAAATTAGTAGATGAAATGCAGTAATATGGTGCGTTATCCAAATGCCCGATATGTTGTCAGACCAAAGAAAAAATAGTTACAATTGGCCCCCGCAGCTTCAAAAAGACAGTATAGAACTCTCCTGACCAAAACGGTAACAGAAATGTCAGAAATAGTGTACCAACAAGCACACAAACAAAATTTGCTCAACAAACGGTAATTTAGTCATCCCTGCTACATAGGAAAGAACATAAAATCTGAAAACCTGTTATTGTACCAAAAGCACTGTCCCGATATACTCGATGTAACAAAAACAAGTCTCCTTGCAAGCAATAAAGCCCGCAAAGCCCGTAATGCACTGACAAACTGGACCGGAATAAAATTTGACCTGCAAAACGGCAAGTTAACAAAAAATGCCGAAACGAGTGTCCTCAAACAAAAAAAGTTTGATGATTCCTGCCACAAATGAGAGGAAATAAGCAGTCAAACCTGTTGATATACGAATGGCAATGTCCCGGAACACTGAATGTAGAAAAGCAGGTTTCTTGAAGAGCAGTAAGGCCCGTAATGCGCCAACAAAACAAGCCGGACCAAAATTCAACTGCCAGAAGAAGCACGTTCCCACACAGTATAAAGACAGCAACCAAATAAAGCATAGACCCAAATGGGAAAGCAGCTGTAGAAATTATTTAGTAATCCAGACAAAAAGCTGAATGTTGGACGCTGCACAAAAAATTGTTTGCAGCAGTCCCAAAGTCACCGGCCCCAGCAGGATGTAGGAGGAAGTGTAACCAGAACAAAAGAACCTCCTGCACGGTAGCAACTGCACGACTCAGAAAACTTGACTATCAGGAACAAAAAAAGGAAAGGAAATGGATAATCAGATTAGGTGCATTGTTCCCACCAGGTCTTAATGAACACTTGTGAATATCAACCAATGGGAATGTCGCTATGATTATATATTCAGCTATTGTATTTTGTATTCACTTTTTGTACACTGAAGAAGGCTGTGCCACGCCAGCCGAAACCGGTTTGTAATATGCTGTGATTTTTATCAATACAATTTTTCTGTCACCGTTTTGCTGGCTCTGCATCTTTTTGTTATTAATGGGATGAGACAACATTCTGGGTTGCCTTTTAAATAACTTGAAACATGACTTAGCAGACCCACTTGTGTCCCTATTCAACCACAGTCTGTGAACTGGCTATGTTCTGACAGAATAGAGGACAGCAACAGCAATCCCTCTGCACAAACGTGGACCATCAACTGGCCGTCTGAATTATAGGACCATAACCTCAACTATCCTCTTCTGCAAGGCCATGGAAAGAATCATTATGGGCCTTATTAACAAGGGCATAGGTAATCTCCAAACTCTGGACCCAACCCAGTTCAGATTTGTTAAAAGGTAGATCATGCCTGTTAAATGTGGTTCACTTCTTCAAGAAAGTCACCAAGGCCCTGGATGAGGGAAAGACAGTGCATACTACCTATCTTGACCTACCCCAGGCATTTGCCACACTCTCCCACTCAGGTGTTATAGAAAAACTCTCCCAATTGGAAATTAACCTTTCATTACCAGATGGGTAACCAATGGGCTCATTGACAGGGCAAATACTGTCATAGTGGGTGACTTTACCTTTAGTAAAAGACCAAAAACCAGTGGCATACCACAGGGTTCTGTGCTGGGACCCTTACTGTTCAGAATTTATTTCTCCGAAGTCCAAGCAAACTTCGACAGCCTGTGGATGACAAGTTGACTAATGACTGCAAATTGGGAACAATCACTGAGTCCCCCAGTGATGTTAATATACTGCAGAGAGGGTTAACACAGACAAATGATTGGTGCCAAAGCCATGGATTAAAGCTTAATGCAAATAAATGCATTATTATTCCCTTTGGGAAAGCTGACATCCCTGCTAACTACATTATAGGCAGCACCCCCCACCCCCAAGTGTAGACTCAATGGTACTTGGTCTGGAGAATTTCTCCGGACCTCTTGGGAAAAAACAGGCTGTGGAACCTGAAGTCGACTTTTCGGTCAACAAATGATAAATAAATAAATAAAAATAAATAAAGTACTCAGGTTGATAGAAGTCTGAACTTTTACCACCATGTATCCACAGTAGTAAGGAACTCCTTTTATGTGGCACATCTTATAAGTAAAGGCATCACATCTATATCTAAGGATGTTATAATTCCATTATACTCAGCCCTCATTAGACCAATAATCAAGTACAGTACTCCCTTTTGTATGTACCTCACCAGATACCTACAACAATTGGAGAGACCACAAAGGTTTGTCACCAAGAAATTACAGGGTACACAAAACAAGTCTTATGTGGAAAGACTGAAAGCCCTGTCACTGTACTCTTTCTCTAACAGGTTGCTAAGTGCTGACCTGTGCCTGGCTTACTGGGTAGTCACTTACCTGGCCCTGATGAAAATGCTACACATTCATAAATCAATTTGCAGGAGGGTCACTTACTCCAGGAAACTTAACCTAACCTCTGACATGAACAGATCATGCTGGAAGAGAGAAATACATCTCCCAGAGACTGCCACTTCTCTGGAATAAGCTTACAATTCACATGCAACAGAACCCCTCCCTGACCCACTTCAAACTCAACCCAGATCAATGGATGGGTGACCGCAAATTCACTCCTGGTGTGGTGCCATGGCCCTCCTAGACATTGTAAGTTGGTATTAACTACCAAAGACACTTACCTCTACGGACTTCACTCACCTAACCACCAACAATTGGGGCATCTCGGGATCAATATGGCTAAGCTTGTAAGGGCTCTAGGCCATTAGCCTGGTAACCTTCTATGAACTTATGAACCTATGAAAATAATAAGGTGTTACTGATCAATGCTAGGAGCCAAAACAAGAAACTCTACTCCCTACAAGCCCCTCTCACCTTGGAGGACATTGACATATGTGTAGTGACTGACACATGAATTAAAAGAGTGGAAAGCACTCTGGCTATGCAGGATTATGACACCTTCTACACGTTTAGACCATCTACTGCACAGGAGGAGAATGGAAGTGTCTCAATCTACATCCAGAAGAGACTCATATCAAGGCTGGTAAAGCAGCATGATGCACTAGAGCTTTTTCATATCAAAATAACCATCAGAAAGGTCTCATAACATATATTAACTAGCTATAGAACTCCCTCTGTGACACAGTAACACGACAACACCTATCTACAGGTACTAGAATTACTCAGTATTAAACCCAATACCATTTTCCTCAGTGGATAAACTATTCAAACTGTAGACCGGGAAACCCACAGCACATACAGATTTCTGGACTTTTGTCAATACAAATGCCCTGGAACACTTAAAGTATCTGCTACAGGGAATAACATCTTAGATGTTATCCTTACTAATATAGAAGCATCTTGCACACTCCTTTGCATATCTGCATCACTTCTTAGGTCTGACCAGAAAGCAGTCTCCTTGGAAATAAAACTGAATTCAGAGATCCCTTCCACCCAGGGTATCTTCAGAAATTTCTTTAAGACAGGCAACCTACTCCTAAGTGATACATTGGCAAGCTTCAAATTCCCACCAGACCTAGTTAACCACTCAATGTGCAGAAACATATACCACCACACTATACCAGCACATAAACAGCTGCATAGATACAGCTGTACCCTTTAGGAACAAGTGAAAGCAAACTCAAGAAACAAACCCACATGGTGGAACCATAATATGAACAAGCTTTATAATAAAAGGAAAACAAATTTGACCAAAAGTAAGACAAGTAATTCCCAGAATGTTACAACCCTTGTCATTGAAATAAACAAACAACTCAGGAGCATAATGCACCAAAGCCTAGTTTGAAGTTAAAATAGTTACCTGAGCTAAAGACCATCACAAGACATATTTTACTTATGTTCATAATCTCCAAAGCACAATGCAGCAAAGCACTGAGCTGATTCTGAATGATGTTACCTGCACTGAGGCTGAAGATATCGTAAACCTACTGGCTAATAAGTTAACTCTACCTCTACTCCTCTATCCTCCCCATCTTTCCCTCTGTCTGTCTTTCAAGATATAACTGAAACTGACTCTACTCCAGCTATCACACAAATGTAGGAGGCCAGGATTGTAGACTGATACAAAGATGAATAAAATGTTGATAGTTCATACCCACAACCACCGATTCTGTAATGCTGTGATTTACAGAATATGTAAGGGAAACCATGTTCTGGTAGCTGCAACTGAAGCTACTGCTGGTAATACTCATTGCAAACATCCACATAAACACAGCTTTCAACCTCTTAGAGCAAAAGTGTGGACAAAGCCATAAATAATGGGGAGACAAAGGCTCAAAAATAGAGACGATGTTTACAGTTAAGAGGTGTGCACATAAACAAGGATGATTACTCCATCAACAAAACTTTCTTAAGAGTTGATGTGGGAGTATCCAACAAGAGAAATCTAAGTAGAAAGGGTGAATTCTCCCTGAATTACCAGGTAGTTCACAGGGTTGGGAGGGTGGCCTAATGGTTAAGGTGTGTTTACAAACTCAAACTCAAGGTGCAGGTTTGAACACAAGGGATATGGATAGGCTTAAAAATTTAAAATGGGGTAGTTAGCCTAGTACTAACCTATGAACTATGAACTATGAACTATGAAAACATATGCAGACAGTAACCTGGCCATCAATTAACATGTAGCCCAGACTACAAGAAAATCATTCTATGTTGCCTGACTCATAAGCAGGGGTATGGCATCCATGTCCAAGGAAGTTATAGTACCACTCTACTCAGCCCTTAGCAGACCCATCACTGGTTACAATGATCTCTTTGGCATGTTCCCAAACAGACACTTGCAACAGCTGGAATGCCCTCCAACATTCCTCTTCAGGAGAATCCAAGGAATGAATACCCCATTTTACAGAGATCACCCTAGGGCTCTCTTTCTGTAATTAGTCTTCTGCAGGTTACTAAGAGGCAATAAAATGTATGCCTGGCAAGTAAGGCATGCTCAGATCCACCTTTGATGGACCTCTTGCACATCTGCAAAACAGTCAACACCAGAAACATTAGATCCAAGCACCTGAACATGCTGGAGAGACTGTTATGTGACAAAGGATCCCAACACTATGGAATAAGCCCTGTCCATGTAAAGTAGAGTACATCCCTGATCCTATTCAAACAAATCCTTGATTACTGGATGGGAAATCACAAATTCTCCCTTGCTCCATCCCCATGTCTCTGATGGCCAGAAGTCAACAGTAAGTAAGTTAATCCCCAACTAACATATCCCCTCACATAACCCTTAGCTACCTCCTTACTAATGTACCCCACCATATAGGCATTCAATATACTCGGGGACAAAACAGGGTTGGGTTGCATGGCTATGCTGATAAAAAACCTGGTGGTCATTAGCCTGGAATAAACCTATAAACTTATGATATAGACAGTTACTCATATATCAAGCTTGGACTGATCAGTTGAAAATTCTTCACTTCAGCATGGACAGGAATATATTATGAGACCTAGGCACAAACTATGTTACCTATGAGTAGAATAAAGGAGGATGCATGATACACCTTTTCCTGTCTACACAAATGTATGTTTAATGCTGACCATCCTGGTTGCAGGAACACTATAGATGACATGACTGATATATCACAGGCTTCTACACTGTGAATGCTTAAACAGTTTCTTAGCATTATGCAGTAACATCAGGATAGGTGCTATTAACAGGTCTGTTCTTGTCCTATAGAGTTTGCTTCCCTCAGACTTCATTTGCCTGCTGTGTGACCCTGAGAAAGTCACTTGCTTGGGTGAATGGGAATTTTGAATAGGCTCCTCAACAGTCCCCTAGACTGCAAACTTAGTAATTGCCTATGAACTTATGAAGCTATAAAAATATGAAAGAACATATCTCATTCCCAAGGACAACAGAGGAGAAAGACTACCCTATGTATCCATTCTATGAGATTATATGCTTCTCTGCAGTCCTGGGCACCATAAATGACACATTTTACTGCACTTAAGACCACACCTGGTTCAGACCAACAAGAGATATCTAAGTAGAAAGGGTGAATTCTCCCTGAATTACCAGGTAGTTCACAATACACAGGGAATTATCGTTACTGTGTCTGTATGCTACTCAGGCAGTTGACACAAATCATACATTAGGCACTTATCTGATCTGTATTAACTGATCAACTGATCCTGCAATGTGGTCTCCAAGTTGATAGGTTCACAAACACACACACACACACACACACACACACACACACACACACACACACACACACACACACACACACACACACATGCACACACACTGCTACACTACTCAGAGAATGGTTTATACAGATATACAGACTACAATTATGTATGTATTATGTATAATTTTGAATTTTGTGTATTACAAACAATTCTAGATAAGCCATTGAACTATGTATATTTACTGCCATTTGCAACAGACAGCTCATAGAGGTAATGATATACAGTACATCCCATAGCAAAATCAAAAGTATTGCGGAACGTATTCAAACTTCTGAAGATTGAATTGTGCGGTTTGATGACAGTGGTGGGTCACTACACTTTATTCATGATATTTGCAGTAAAATATTTGCAGTGCATATGCTTTGTTGTCTTGCAAAAACATGTGGTGCATCTGACTAACACCAAGGTAGAATAAGCAGTAAGCAATGTAGCAGTAGCAGTCTTAGCAGGGCATTAAGATGATATAAGATAAGGCAATACAGCAGCAGAGTCTTAGCCAAAGCTTGTCTTAATCTGTTCAGTGCAATTCATTGAAAGTGCACAGAAGCTCATAGTTCCTTGAAAAAGCACTGAAACTCAATTCCTTGAAAATGCACTTTTTGCAGTTTGGTAATTGATGTAGAGGATTCAGGTTCTTGTCTCCTATAACTAAAGTACAGGGTTTGAGCCTGAGCAAATTAACTAACCTGCCATCCCTTACTAGGGCATTATACATGCACACACACACACACACACACACACACACACACACACACACACACACACACACACACACACACACACACACACACACACACACACACACACACACACACACACACCTACATTCCTTCCAACCAACATTCATCTAATTCCACAGGGGAATACATGTTCACAAGAAGTAAGAAGTAACAAACGTTTGTGTTTAAATTTCATGTGCAGATGTGAAAGAGAAGACCAACAGCCAGTTTGTGCATTGAAACGTGGAGAGGTACAGAGATGCAGAGGGCATTCTTAAAGAAGAGCAAACGCCCTTAAAGAAAAATCTAATTTATTTATTTTCATTAAAAAGTAAATGTTATAGCAGCCTCCATGGCAGGTAGGCCCCCTCCCAGCCTGTGGGTCCTAGGCGACTACTTAGGTCACTTAGTGCTGGATCCAGCTCTGCTTGTTGGGGAATTTCTTGATAGATAGATAGATAGATAGATAGATAGATAGATAGATAGATAGATAGATAGATAGATAGATAGACAGACAGACAGACAGACAGATAGATAGATAGATAGATAGATAGATAGATAGATAGATAGATAGAGACCAAACTGTTAGTATGGTGCTCCATGTAGTGTAAGATTAGTACTTTATTATTACTATAAAGAGAAGATATTAATACAGCAGCATGTGTTCTTATATAATGCCTTTTCCTTAATTCTCTGCCATTTTTGGAAAAAAATATTGGTGCTTCCCTTGAAAAGAAAAGATTGCTAAGAGCTTTCTTTTTTTATTTTATAAAAATTTTTTTAATGCAGTTACTTATTTGTCAGAAATCTTGGTGACCCCACTGTAGGTGACAAACATATCTTTATAACATATCTTTATAGATACATGCTAGATAGTACTGAATAAAAGTACCATAAAATATGACTCTTTCAATTAAATTTCAAACTCATTAACAAGAAAGCAGAAAGAAAAATATGTGTATTGATATTTGTATCACCCTCATTCTGTTCTGTCGTCCTCATGTCAGTCCAGTTGATTTCTTTCATTGATTTCCTAGCTTGGGCTTGATGATACAATTCATTTATATTAGCTATTTTTTGATTATAGTCTCCTGATTGTCAGTCCCACGATTCTCAGTCTCCATCCCATCTAGGATCATTTGCACTATCAGGAGACATTCTTTATTTAATGCAGACATGAATAAATACTACATAAATATAAATAAAATAAAAAAAAAAAAAATGACAAAAAATGTGCCAAATGGTGACCCTTAACATAGTTCTTGCAGATCATCGCATTACTATCAATAAGTTCTCTTTTTATAGCCAATCCTGGTTGATAGTGATTTAATAAGCTTATCTCCACATAATGTACTCCTTCATATCATTTATTTGGATAGCAACAGGGAAGCTCACATGGACTATCCATGCTTCTGTTTAGCAATGGTCAGTATAATTACTTAAGTCACCATTGCTCTGAGAATATGTGTGATGATATCTGATGGCCATCTACATCCATCTGTGCCCAATAAGGGCATGCATCTGAGAAAAAGGATGATGGTTCCTGATGTCTGTCTACCTTTATTTTTGCCAGATAAAGACATGTATTGGGGAACATGGGTGATGGTACCTGACGTCCAGCTACTGACACTTGTGTCCAACAAGAATATGCATTGGGGAATGAGGGTGATATTCCCTGATTTGTATTCACCTTCACTTGTTCCTGATAATGGTATATATCAGATAAAATGAATGACAGTCCTCGATGTCCATTTACTCCCATGTGTGCCTGACAATGATATACATCGTAGAATAAGGCTGACGGTCCTTGATGTATATCTACCTTTACTTGTACCGTATGAGGACAAGTTTGACAGAATGTGGATGATGGTCACTGATGTCTACCTACCTTCACATGTTCTAGATGAGGACATCTATCAGATAATAAGGATATGAGGACAAGTTCGACAAAATGTGCATGATGGTCACTGGTGTCTACCTACTTTCACATGTTCTAGACGAGGACATCTATCAGATAATAAGGATGATGGTCCTTGATGTATATCTACCTTTACTTGTACCATATGAGGACAAGTTTGACAGAATGTGGATGATGGTCAATGGTGTCTACCTACCTTCACATGTTCTAGACTAGGACATCTATCAGATAATAAGGATGATGGTCCTTGATGTCTACTCCTTGATATCTACCTATCCTTATCTGGGTTAGATATGGATGTATACTAACTAGACTTTTCATTGATAGTTCAATACAATGGCATGACAGTGAAGGCTTTATAGTTGCAAGGTTTTAGATTACCTGTAGGAGATGACAGAGAGGATTAGGGTGAGTGACCATTACTCACTTGCCCATTCAGGGGGAGGTGACTCTGGCTTACTATGTAAGTGACACCATACAGAGCACTAGTTGTTCATTATCAAACCTAGAAAGTTCATACTGTCATGTGCAAGTCACACAGTATGTGGAGGAAATACAGCATTTGGAGACATGATTATCCTCAGAGAGCAACTACAATGGAGCTTGAAAGAGCAACTACAGGGAATGGAGTGCTCTGCTGGGTGAGAAGATAGACTGCCCTGTAGGACAAGCAAGTTCATCCACACTCTGTACCTCCCAGCTCTTACTGTGGATCAGAGGAGCTGAATGAGAATTCTTGAGCTGGAATAAATGGGCTGTATGGCTCCTGTATTGCTTAGGAACTCATGGCTACTGTTATCACAGAATCAATAGCTCAATGCAGGTACAGGCGCCATCATGCTTGATCACATGAGAGGGGAACTAAAAAAGAAAAATAAAATAAATTATCAAAATCGACTGTAGCCCTCAAGAACACACTTAGAGTAGTCTGAAATATCTCAATGGTACAGATTATTTTACCAAAGCTTCCTCACTGGAAAAGATATGGAATTTCTGATACACTCTGAGATTATGAATATTCCTTAAACTATATATTACATAAAAAATATATATATGAGGATGTAGCTTGCTTGGAATGCTGTAAGACAGAACAACAAGAAAATACATTTTTGAAATATTATCTGTTACCAGAATTTGTAGCACTGTTTTCAAAATGTGGTTAATGAAACAGCACACTGTGATATGATCATTTTTAAATGCTTGTGATGAAAAACTTAATATTCAAAATGGGGTAGATATGCTGGAACAAGGTACATGTAAACAGAAATAAGAGTGTTTTTTCTTGGAGTTGTGCTTATGGTGTTACTCAGAAGTCATACATTGCAAAGAGAAACTGGTGCTCATGTCAGACAGACAGGAAAAGAATATTAGTCTTGGGATATTGCATTCCACTTTGAAATCTTAAGCAATCAACATCCTTAAAGCAACCATAGCAACAGGAAATTTGATGCTGTCGATTCCAGACTTCAGCGTGATGAAATAATAAAAAACAAAAACAATCTGTGAATGATTCAGGTATGGTTTGACTTTATGGTTTGCTTCAAAATCTTCAGACAAAGATCTAGTACATTATTTCTAATTGTTCAACGGCTACTCAGATCTAGTATGCTGATGGTAGGTAAGTACTGGGCGATAACCTAAACTAGTGATTACTGCAGTCATGTATTCTCAAGTGCTTGAAACACCTCAGACCTTTGAAATGATTTAGGAAAATTGCAGATTTAATATGCTGGTAACTTTTTCAGAAAATAAAGTTAACATTATATCAGTGAGAAATACATGTAGCAATATCTTTCAACTCAGCTATGCTGTTCATAGAATCCTTATGTAGCAGATGTTACTCTATTATTAAGTGAATTCCTCAAAAGCCAACTGCAGAGAACCAAATAAATTCAGTCTCACATTTAATCAGTGCTGTAACATCATTTACTACCCTAATTTATTGTAAGGTGGTGACAAGATATGAGTATTAAACATTCCATCTATATTTATGACATATATAGAACAAAGAAGGTCTGCAATTAATCATGCTGCTTGTAACATGCTTATAATTATTTCCAAGAATCGCAAAGGCCTTTCTATGTACACAATATGGAGTAATGAACAAAAGTAGATCTGAATTGAAAGAAAACCTCTTGAGAATATTCCACCTCAGCTAGCTTTATACATTGTTGTTTATTTTAAGCCTGCAGCCAAATATTTCTAGGCCCTGTTTGCCATGTAAGATATATTACTGTTGATAGAATTTCTATCAGACTGAATGTTTTCATATTTATTTTTTAAATTCACCTACCAGTTTAGCTATAGTTTCTATTTCATGGACACATTGCACAGTATGAGCCCTTTGTACAATTTCACATGTTTATTACTGACACCTTCTATAAAACCTAGTCTGCAGTTGGTTTAATAGTCATAGCCACCTGCTGATTTAATTTCGAAGTGATACAGCTTTTTCTAACGTAGAA